>NC_092524.1:55350000-55650000 GCF_037038585.1 Patagioenas fasciata | reverse complement strand
TGCATTCCATTTATTCTCTAAGTCCCGTCTGCAACCTTTGAATTTTTTACTTTAAATCTCAGCAAATCCATTCTCATTAATTTAAGTAATCTAAATTTCTCACATAAGTGATTAATGTTTCTATTTCTTTGCAATGGAAATTATCCGAAGCACAGGAGTGCAGTGTTCGTCCCACTCAAAACAATTTCACTCTTCCATAACGTAATAACTTCGCCTGTCCAATGCAGGTGTGAGATTTTTCTAAGAAAGAAAGAATTAAAAAGTCACAGAAGTAAGCTTGAAATATAAATCCAAATTTACTCTTTTTTTATTCTCTTGTTTTGCTTCTGAAAAGTTTGTTATACTGATTCCTGGAAGTGTGTGTAAATATTAATCAAGTCAGTAACTGGAATAATGAAAACAAACTGCCCAGTTCAACTTCCAGGAAACTGAACAAAGCTCAGATTCCTGCAAACACAAACTAAATCATGCCATTTCCAAATCAGTCCTTAAAATCTTGAGCACTGTTCTTCATGCCTGAATCTCTGCTCACATTTGATTTGGGCATTTCACCCTCACTTTTGTGCCTATAAAATCTCCAGCTCATACATCTCGGACATCCATATGAAACTGAGATGTATTACGGCTCAGCTTCAGGCTGGGGCTGCTGCCTGAAGACACCCCTTGTCAAAAACCTGTGATGCACAAAACAGATAAGTGTCCACAACTGAAGGCTTGCACTACTTTGATCCAGATCCAGACACTTTCAGGAGATGCTAAAACCCTCTAAAATAGACTGAATGCCTTTGAGCTTGTAAATTGTTTGTGCCTCTGGCTCAGGCCACTCAGCCTGTGCTGCCCGGCCTGTTCGCAGAGCAGAGCTCTGCTGCCTCTCTCCACGCTCTTTTGCCCAATATCTGACTGACCACACTAATGACCCTTCAGTGTTGAAGGCAAAATCCTGCACACCAGTGCCCATGCGTTAAAGTAAGAATTTTGCACAGCCCCAAAGGCATACTTCCAACCCAGCCTTTGGAGTGAAAGCAGGCCTAATTTATAAATTGTAATTGATTCTGTAGCCAGATGCTTTCAACAGAATTTTCCATGACTGCAATACAGTGAGATAGAAAATCACTGTTGTGCCACGTGTCTATTAATAGCCCTTTTTCTGATTCCAGCTAGCAATTTAGATTGTATTAAATATTATTTATATGTGCTTTCTCCAGAAATATCTGTGTGAAAAACAGGTTCAGTTCTATGCACATACATTAAAAATGTCATACTCCCCTGTTAGCACAGAATCCCCAGAGCAATCAGGATTTGTACTGAGTACTAGCTTATTTGCCCACTAAACTCAAACATCTTGGACTGAAAAGAAAACTACTAGCGCAAGCAATAGAAACACCTGATGATCGCTGAATACTTTGGAGAGCTCTTAGAATGGCGCTCCACTTCTCCTTAATCTTTTTTGTGTGGATAGTAAAAGTCCTTGGAGAGAAAAAATGTCTCCAAAAAATGGCCATCACTACATAAGCAGATGGTAATCTCTGCACATCAGAAGAAACAGTGTGTTCCCTTTAGCTGCTCTGGGACCTCAGGCGTTTGCTCCATCTGATCTCTTCTTCAGTATTAAATAGGAAATGTTTTACTTTGATGTGTGTACGTACACATCTCATTAGCACTAAAGAGATTTGAAGAGTGAGCTCATACACAGGAATTCTCTTAAATTTTGTTGACGAGAGTACATTGTCTTCTTTCCTTAAGAAAAAATAAAACCCCTGTACGGCAGAGATTCCCAGAGCAAACAAAACCTTTTGGAATAATTGAAGATTGCAGACTGAAATTAAGCTGGATAAATAATTTTGCCTTTCAGGAAATGCTGGTATGAATACTCCAACAAACATATCTATGCCAGGCATCATAGTTGTCTTTCAGGTCATAGGTTATGTACCCAGTTGGCTTTAAGAACTTCCTTTGGAGACTTGGACTGTTGGTTGGGCAGTAATGAGTTGCTGGTCTGCAGCTGAAAACATGTTTGCCCAAGGAACTGTATCAGCTTCTTCCAGAGTCGCTGGGGGCTCTCAAGGATGTTCTTAGTAGTTCTCAGATCATTGACCTGTTCCGAGCCATTGCAAGTTTATTGCATTAATCTATCTGTCAGTGGTTGGCAACTCTCAGAAACTAGTTTATTAAAATGCTAAAGAAAAAATTGTTGGTAAAGACATCATGATTCATTCACAAACCAGCCTTATTTTTTTTGCCATATTTAAGCATAATATCTATTGGTTATACTGGGTTATAAACAGATTAGTCGTAGGTGTTGTATAACTGTGCAGCATGTTTTAGGCACAAGGCTTTTTGACTTGCACATGGATGTTTAAGAATTGTTGGCTTATTTCACACTTCCTCAATGATAAAACAAAGATTTTCAAGGAAAAAAAATGGCTGGAATAATCTGTCAGACAGTTGATTTTTTTTAAATTATCTCTTGTCTATCTAATTTAAAATGTGAATATCTATCTACCAGAGAATTTTCAGTAGATCTGAAAGACAAGGACTATATATCTGAAATATACTAATTCAAGCAGTAACCTAGATGGCACCTGTTACCTAAATGACTTCAGCAATGCCAGATTTAGCTCGTTGTACCTGTGAGCTAACAACTCTCCTCATAGTAAACTGTGGGCAAGATGAAACTGCACAGGTTGAAATACAACGTCCCCATGGAAGCAGCAGGAGACATTAGGTCCTCAAAAGGCAGCCTGGTATCTCAAGGCAAGGGATGAACATGTAGGTTTAGCATAAGGGGAGAAACTGAGGATTAATTAGACAGGAACAAGGGTTTGCCGTCCTGCTCTGCCAGACTAAATTTTGACAGTGGCCATCAGCAACACGCAGTTTCACAGCCCTGATGGTGAAGGAGGCTTCCCTCCTGGTGATTCACTCTAGCTGAGATTTGAGTCTTGGAGGTTCTTTTTTATTTTCATTAAATACAGAACAAACTGCTAAGTCAAGCCCCTCTGTGACAGATTAATGGTAGATGGTAGGCGCTGATGCTCTAGGAAAAGATACAGGGAATGCTATTGTAGATAAAAAGGTAGGCATGATGTTCATTCTAGAATTGAAGTAGGAGGTTTTCTATTCCTTTGCAAGTAAATGCCAGGTGTTGCCTTTAGTCTTCTGGATTTTGGGGGAGAGCCTGTTCAGTGCCTTATTGAATGCCAGGGGCTTTCTGTCTTGAGAGCCGTTCACAGCAGTAAGTTCCAGATCATTGCCATGAGTTGTGTAAAAAATGTATTCCCCTGAATTGCTTTTTAATTTGGTGTGAGGGGTGAGAGTTGTTTGATTTTCCTCTTTGGTCCCTGTGTGTTGAATCCAAGAAAGCAGAAAGACTTGCACTACCCTCTACAGAACTTTCTTTGGTTTTCCTTCTTTTATCAGAGCAGGGGAGACTTGGCTTTGTCTCCTTCCTAAAGCAAAGGATCCCAGTCATTACTTCTTTTCATGTTACAGCTCTTCCATGACTTCCCCTTAACAGTTTCCAGTTCTTCCTCCATAGGTAGCACAAAAAATCGAGTCCTGCTACAATAAATGGAAATTCAATACATTTTCCCCCTTGCAGTTCCTCCTGCAGATAGATGCTCTGTTTCTTCTGCCTCCTGTGTCAAAACAGTCTTTGTCACTATCTGAGGGGACTCTGGTCCTTGCCAGCCATCTTCAAGCCTCCTGGCCACGTCCTGCCCTCACCTGCCTTCCATGTTAGCTCGGGGACTGTCCTTAAACTCACATCTGCAGACAGGAGTGCAAGGGTGTTGCTTAGCAATTATTAATTATTAAGAATGAAAGCCTTGCCATTAGCATTGCTTATAGCCTACCCAGGCTCTTTTCTTCTCTCTAAGCAGGTTTTGATTGGTAATCCAACTACCACATACTGAAAATTGCCCCTGAATTGGTGAGGAGAGTTGGTGTTTCGGTTTCTGCTCTATTATCCTGGCATTATCCCTGCCCGTGCTCCCATGGGTGCTGCAGAGGGTTTGAATGTTGCTGTTATACACCCTAATAAGCCAGGACCCTTTATTTTGAGCTGCGAGGGGGGGAAAGGTCACTTTTAACAAACTGATTTCACAACTCATTTATCAAGCCCTATAGCAAACCATTTATTTTAGCTCCTTTTTGCTCCATCAAAAGCTGTATGTCAGGATGGAGACGTGAATTTGGGGAGGCTGGAAACTGGAGGCAGGCTGGGGTGCCACCGACTCTCACTAGCGCTTTGCTGAGGGGCCTCCAGCTAGAATTCAGGGGTAGGAGCTGTTATTTTTCCTGAAATGACCCTCACCTTCAAAATCAAATTATTTCTTTTGTCAAGTCCAATAAGCATTGAACACCACAGACTTGGTTTCACTACAGATGTGAATGAATGCCTCTGTACAGTACTTTCCATTGCCATGAAATATATATATGTACATATATATATGTAATGGGGAGTGTAATTATTGTTCTACTTAAAGAAAGGTGACATTCCACTTCAATGGAACTTTCAAGTGCAGCTTTTAAAAGAAATTATGTCTTAAAGGGAAGCTGGAAGAGTTTAGAGGTGTGTGTTTTAATGAGCTTTAAAAAGCTTTGAGTTAGGGCTTCAGTCTCTAGGGCAAAAAGCACCCAAGATGATTTTCTCATCACCATCAGACCCTGTAAGAGTTTAACCTGAGAGTCACAGCTTGGGTCCTGGCTGTTTCTGGAGGTTTTGAATACTGCATGTACTGACTTTGTGTCTGTCCTCAAACGCCAGCCTCTGTTTTGTACACATACATGACTGGAAGACAGAAGACACACCTTTGTCTTGCTCCAAGACCCTGATGGTCATTTTTGTCTCAACAGATGTATTCATTTTGATCAGTGTCACTCTTTCAATTTTGTTTTTTCTTTTAATTTCTGCTAATTGAGTTCATCAGGTGATTCCAGGTGGGCACGCTCCACCTGCCCAGCCTCAGAGCTGCCCCTCCAGCAGCTTACCTTCTTCTCATTTGTTTACGTGGGTGTACTGGACCACTGTGAAGCAATGGCACGAGCAATAACGCAGTGCATTTTTCTGTCATTGCCTTTTGTAAGACTCCATTGACACTGAAAACTAGTAGGAGATCCAGAAGCTGCATTGTTGTTTACTAGCAATATAGCCAATGTACAGTGCTCCTGCAGGGGACCTGTCCTCACTTCTCAAAGCAGCTGGCTGTCTTGGGCCCAATTTAATTAACAAGGCTGGACTATAAACAATCTTGGATCCCTTCACCAGCACTCCATCAATCATGCTTCCATCAGTTCTTGTGCTTTTGTTTAGTTTCAAGCTAGAAGAAAGTTTGAAGAAATGTGCTAAGACTCCAATATAGGGTGAGTAAATATCCCATATATTTCACAAAGATTACAACAAAATGAAGGGATTTACTCTCACATTGAACAGAATTAATAATAAGTTCTAATTGAGTTATTAAAAAGTTATTAAGAACAGCCTGGAGTGAAGCTTCTGCAATCAAACCATTCTCTGTGTTTAATTTAAAAATCAGCAAATGTTGAGGTACATTTTGCCACTTTCTGTTAGAAGTGACCTGGAACTGAAATATAAATCCTCTCAAATGGGAGTATGTCCCATGTAAGATCATCCCCCTCTGGGCAGAGAGGAAACCTAAGGCTGTTCACGAGAGAAACTCATATTGTGAGTGGTTTTAAAATTCTTCAGATCTCGTATTCACTTCCAAATGTCAGTAATGGGGAGGAGCAGAAACCCTCCCATGAACCCTGTGTATTTTGCATGTTGAAATCCTGGCTTGAATTCAGGTCTCCACATCAGCTTCTTGTAAATGTTAATATTCAAGTAGAACAAAAATGTTAGAGGCAATTACAGCATGAACATCTCTTCTTGTTTATGTATAGTAGCTGATAGCAGAGTCTGTAATAATAATCTGTGTTTATACATGTGCTGGTCAATGTAACAGCTGGGTACAAAATACCTTTTAACTGTCACAAGAAACTAACTGGATTGATGTCACTTTTTGCTTGTATGAATATAATTATTTGCCTTGCAGGGACCAGTTCCACTTTTGTCATGTTATTTATGATTTTTAAATGCATTTGTGATAAATTAGGCTCGTTTCTAAGGTAAACAATACTGGAGCCAAGCAGCTGTCTCTGTACATGTGCATGTTATCACAGCTGATATCAAGTCCAAGTCAGACTCCTTGTCTTGCTTGGACCTTTCCTTAATCTTTCTGGCTTAGTCAGGGAAATGTGGACCAGTCTATTTTCTTATTTAAAATGTGGCTTTTTGAAAAGCTGAACTTATTTTTTAAAGCCTTTCTTTTTACAATTATGGATTCACAAAGACTGTAACAATCATATTTTTCTAAACTGCCAATTGCTTGTGTTGGGAAATATATATAGATATATATTTTATTCTACAGATTTCCATGTAGTTTTGAAACTCTTTGTTTTCATATATATATCCTTCTATTTGCTAGAATTATATTAAAAAGCTGTAAGCTTCTGTATACTGATTCTATGAAATTCTATAAAAATGCAGCTGCATAAAAAGACTGACTTTATTTTTTGTTTAAATTGTTAGAGCTAAGTCATCCTTAGTGTTATGCCACTCAAGAGATACGAAAAGAAATCAGGTCATTGTTTCCAAAGGCTGGACAGCGTTACGTGACACTTCCTAAAAAGTCTTGACTGAAAGTCAGGAGAATTTACCTTAGAAATGGTGCCATTTCAGGGCCTGTTTCTATAGTTTATTCGCACTGTTTAGGACCTTATTTCACAAGTACTCCCATGAAATTTCATGGGAAATATTAAAAATAAGAGCCTATGATGTGTGAATAGCAGTGATAGAATAAGGCCCTTTTCTAATGGAGAACTGGGCCTTTTAACTAGTCAAGAGGCCAAATTGTGAGCATTTCAGGAAAACATTTTGTGTTCCTTTCTGCACTGTGGACTCCTCCTGTGTATTATGGATTTATTCCATAGCTGAAATGCCAGATTAAATCAATTGAAGCCCTGTGTGCAGATTAACATAATAAAAAGTTGTGGTGAAATATTGCAGAAAATGGCCTGATTTCATTCTTCAGAACAATAGTTAAGGTCACTCACAGCCTTGGCTTCTGTGCCCCTGTGAAGCAGAGGCCCTTGTTTTGTACCTTGGTTGTGGTGTAACACGAAGGGATTTCTGCTCTCTGCCTGGAAAATACTGTCTATTCCTCAACTTTGTCAGAGTCATAATATTTTCTCAAGTGAAAAAAAAAAATCTGATTCTGCAAGACTCATGTGGGTGTTAAGGGCAGTTGGGACCTTCTGCGATGAGGCCACAGTATTCCGAAAGTTTATCCCTCAATGACAAATAAAATATGATGCGGCTTTGCTGTTTGCAAGTAGGATACAGAGACTGGAAATTCATCACCCCAAGCCCTAGCCTTGTGACTGTTTTGTGATGCTCCACTGTTACCAATGAACTATGTTGAATCAGATTATAAAGTCAGAGTATTTTATTGCATGTGAGTTTTTTTGTAATGAAAATATAGTTGTATTTGATGTTGCAGTTATAATGCAGTAAATAAATACATATGTATTTCTTTTTAAGGACTTTTAAATTATTCTTGGGGGTGGTTTCACGTTTTGCTGTGCTTATTTCTTACCATCAGAGTATTTGGGCTCACCTAGAGACTCCAAGAGCACGTGAAGCAAGAATAAAATTTGCTGCTGCCTGCCTCTTTGCTCATGTACCTCTGGAAGAAGGTTGTGCTGAATGTACCTACTTCACTCTACCCCTCTAACATTTAAGAGAAGATGTCAGCTTTTCTGTAAGACTGTGCAGTTGTAATTTAATATTACATTACAATTTAGTATGATTTCTTACAGTGTTGGCCTCTGCCATGCTCTCTCTGTGGGGTTGCCCTCAATCCCAAACCTGCTAAAACAAAGGGGAATTTTTTTGAGGATGCCCATCCCGTGTAGTGAATGAGCAGTGTATTAGTTAAGCCACTACTGATTTTTCTGAATAATTACTGCAGCATGTATGTGCGGATGCACAACTCTCATTAGCATCCAGGTAACTGCAGGTTTCTCTCCTTAATCTTTATGAGACAGAGCCTGCCAGGATCTCTGACATGAAAGGGCTCCACAAGCAGTTACTTCTGGAGGAGCAGAAAACCACTACAATGTTTTGGTGAACCTGTGGGCTAGGCCCCCTGTTGCTTTTATGAACTCACAGAGCTTCACCCAGATCTTAGACTTCTCTCAGGTGGTTGGACCGTGTGGTCCTGTGCCTTCCCATGAGCTGTATCACACCAAGCCCCCAAAAGTACAAGTGCAAACACTTCAGCTGATCACAGCTGTGCCAAGATCAGAGCAGCAGCTCAAATCCCTCCCAGAAGAGAACGGGGTAAAACAAGTCAGTGACATTCCCATAAGGGCTACAATCAGTACACAAAAGAAATTTCTGTTCTTACCATTTTTTTTTTCCCGTTTGCAATGCATTTTTTTTCATCTTGCAGTTTATTTTTTGTGGAGCCAGAAAGTCAGCTTCTTTGTGTACATCAGGCCTGTTCTTCTGCAATCAGCAAAGAAACTTGGGACTTGATTTTATCCCAGACACTGTACATAGACCAGGAAAGACTGTCGTCCAGCAGGGAGGTAAAGTGCCTGACAACAGATGAAACAGCCCCCGCTTGTATGGTGAATGAATATTTTGTTGACCAGGTTCAGGCTGCAAACAGCTCTACAGCTGATCGGTGGGAGTTGAGACGGTCAATGAGAATTATTATAAACACTTTTAGAGGACAATGAAATACTCTGGGCAGTTATAAATCTCTTAGGTCATATATTACTAGAGAAACACCTGCTTTAGATAGCAACCCTGCTGCTAAAGGATGGAAGTATCTGTTTAGGTTGTAGCAGCAAAAGGTGGCAAGTTCAATAAATAAAAATAATAGGGTAAGACACTCTAGTGGAGTAAATCAGTGTAGCTTCATTGAAGCTGTTGGAACTAAGTCAATTTGCAGCAGTAAGAATCCGGCTTGTAGCCAACAGGGATTTTACAGAATGCTTAAAACCTCTCCAGTTGGAGAGTTCTATGTCTTACACCTGTGCACTAAATCGTGTCTGCATGAAAGTCCTTGCTGGTATAATGAGGTCATTTCGGATGTGAGCGTTCATTATATGCTTAGGTAAATTAAGGGAAAAAAACCCCGTAATTACCAAAGTCTTAAATAAAGGATGGAGCCAGGTTAGCGAGTGAGAACTATTTAAATAAAATCAGTCTCAGCCCTGGAGAGTTAATGAGGAGTGGCTTTCTATGGAAAAAGGCTGATGTTGTGTTGATGCTGCACATAGAAGCTGAGCACTATGGCCGTGAAAGATTAAAAGCAGGGACTGAGGTTTTTTCTAGCTTAATATTTCAAGCTTTCTAAATTTGATTCTTTGACATACCGTGACTGCAGCCTCAGTTTCCAACAGCAGAAAAACACTCCGATAAACACATATTGCTGGAGCAAATGAAACTGAAGGCTCATCCGGTTTTACTGTAGCACTCGTGGTATTAAGAGGGATTGTAATATAATCCTCTTCAATGAATAACCCTAACAGATGTTATCAGGGTTTCTCTGTACGAGCCATGGACCTCTCGCTAGAACTCCCTCTGTGGAAGTCCAGTTCATAAATTGTCCTAATGGGCTGCCTGCCTCATCCCGCTGCTGCAGCAGCATGAAAGGGAGGTGGTTACTGGCGGCCCTGAAAGCCGGCATTATTCCCATCTGGTTTGCATTACAATTCTGCTAAATATTTCATGCTTTTTGTTTTACAAACAAATAAAAGCAGAACTAATCTTTTTGTTTAATGTTACTTGATTGACGTTTCAGTGAGGAAAAAAAGTTTTGGGTTTGTTTTGATTCTTTTTTTCGTTACTTCAGATCTTAACATGGCTCTGCAAAAGCTTTTAATGGAAGATAGAGCAAATCACCGTCTACTTTTCTGGTGGGCTTTTTATGGCACCATTGATACAGGAAAAGATACGGGGGAAATCCAGATGATTAATATGCTGTTCAATCATCTGGGATTTCTTTGCTTGCGAGGAGATAACTCGATGAAGTGCAAACAGAGACAGGGAGCAGACGCTGACTGCTTGTCAGCTGTGTACAGAGCTATCTCTGGCTGGGGCTGCTGGAAAGCACAGCAGCTATTAGTCCTCCTCTGCCCTTGCACAGCACCCTGTCAGAGGGTCCCCAAGCACCGAGCAGGAGCCATCCATTACACCAGCCTGGGTAATCACTCCCTTCACAGGGAGGGGAGGATTCAGATGGCATTTTAACCTCCTGCTTCTCCAGTCTTCTGTGGAGGTGGATGGGGGAAGGTGTTCCTGCGGGTTCTCAGCATCTTGGGCAGTGGCTGCTGCCTCCGCCCCCATGGGACAAGGGCAAACCCCTCCATGCAGGGACCCTCATCCATGGGCAGATTGGGGTGCTCAGGAGCCCTCCTGGGATGCACAGGCTCCCCGCAGGCACCCGCTGGTGGAAATGCCGAAGGTTTTGGGTGGTTTCTTTCCAATTCAAAGCAAATCCTGGCACAGAGCAGGGCCTCTCAGCTGACACTTCTCTGCTCAAACAGCCTCATCGTCTGGTTTATTGGACAAATATGGTGTTTGGACAAATATCTTCACTAGGGCTCCCCTTGGGCTGTGTCAGCTGTGAGGCCTAACCGCAGGCTGGGATGAAAAGTATGAAGTGTCACTCAAAGGGCTAAACATTGAGAAAAGGTAAATATTCACTCTCTCAGTCTGTTGCAGCTTGGCCCTGCAACGGTGTGGTGGTGTGTTAGTGCAGATAGTTAAACCATCTTAATGTTTTTGACTAGTAATATTTTTATATCATTGCACAAACAGAAATGAGTTTGTCCGATACTTTCTTGAGAATAATTCTCTGCAGTTATCGCAGGATGAATTTTTCCCCAATGGCTGATGCATCAGTCAACCCATCCCTTCCTCCTGCAACCGCTGGCCTGAATTCAGAGGCAAAAGCAAGTCCCGGGTACTGACCCTAATGCTTGCCTGCAAATAGGTTTTATGACTTACACAGAGCAAGGCACCCAAGCAATAAAATTAGAAACTGCTTTCTATATTATGTTTCTTATTTTTACTAGCATTTTCCTCCTGAGTATCTCAAGGCACACTGCAAGGTTTGACTTATTCTCAACATTCGTTTGTGAATTAAGATCTTTTTGCTAATTACAACTGAAATACTATTGCCAGAGCAGAAGACTGCCATTCTTGAGCATCTCTCTATAATAGTACGTGGTAGTTTCACTCAGGACTGTAAAAATAAATTGTAACTTGTAACTACCGCAGCTCCTTGCATTCAATCATTTTGATGGTGGATTTTGACGTTCCATGTAAAAAAATTAAAATCCAGGAATAGTAAATGCCGAGTCATAAAAGCTTAGGAAATGGGTCAAATCCAGAGTGCAAGGCAGCAGTACAGTGTCTGATCTGCTCTCTCTGATAATACCCTCACAAGACAAGGGTCTCTTTTTTTTGCATTCTGGAACAAATTAATTGCAGCATGTATGAAATCTCCAGAGGCCATCTGTGACTGTAATTCATTTACCCACTCTATTATGGAGCAGATTTTCCAGTGAGTTCAAAACTTGGGAAAGGAGGGGAAGGGAATAGTATGATGAGAAGGATCTGTGATCCATATCTAAAAATAAAAATATTATTCAATTGTCATATTTGATGGATAGAGTGTCTGACACACCAGGCGAAGCCATAGAAATAAGATAAATATGTTTAAAACATTTAATTTTGGTACATTAAGAACGAGTTGGAGCAGGGGCTTATTGACACTGAAACTAAGCAGACATTTCTAAGTTCCTAAAAGCCTCTGATTTTGTTTAGCTTGGAGGAAATTTTGCTGTAGATAACTTGGAAGTGCAAGGGGAAGTTGGACTTGGTGCACAAAGGAGCAGCTCTGACAGGTCAGGACTAGCAATTACCTTTCTTCTTCATCTGTTATTTTCCAAGTGCCCACAGCCCCTACCTGGTCTGCGTTAGACCATGTGAGGCCCCTCAGCAAACTTACAGACCCCTGGCTTCTGCTTTTAAATTGAAATTAGTACGTTCATTTATGACCTTAGCTGCTACAAAAATATTTTTGTATATAAGGCGCTCTCAATATTTCTGTAGTGCTGTTAACATTCAGTAATTGTAATTAGTAACACATCCTCATGAGCAGCCAATTAGTTATGTGGCTGTAAGCATGAAATTTCCTCCCTGAGTAATTCCAAGGAGGTCACTGAAGTTATAGCAGGAATGAATTCAGCCCACGGTGGCTGGCAGGGTGAGTGTTTACACTGCCTGTCATGTTGGTACCCACCAAAGATTTTACAGACTGCACCAAGTCCTGTGTTTCTTTATCAAGTGATGCCATGGAGAAGAAGGAAACGGTACAAACTTCTAAAAAGTGTTTTCTGTAAACATCTGAGCAAGAGTTGTGGCAGAAGGAGGAAAAAGTTCGCTTCCACGCAATAATTAAGGGGCTGCATCTGAGCAGAGAGGGGTGGAAAGGAAGGCAAGAGAAGGAGTGACACCCAGGAGGAGCAATTTATCTGTCAGTCTGGAATCAATGAAAATTGAAAGGCTGAGGGAGCTGGGTCTCTTTAGTTTGGAGGAGACTGAGGGGTGACCTCACTAATGTTTATAAATATGTAAAGGGTGAGTGTCATGAGGATGGAGCCAGGCTCTTCTTGGTGACAACCAGTGATAGGACAAGGGGTAATGGGTTCAAACTGGAACACAAGAGGTTCCACTTAAATTTGAGAAGAAACTTCTTCTCAGTGAGGGTGACAGACACTGGAACAGGCTGCCCAGGGAGGTTGTGGAGTCTCCTTCTCTGGAGACGTTCCTGTGTAACCTCATCTAGGTGTTCCTGCTCCATCAGGGGAATTGGACTGGATGATCTTTTGAGGTCCCCTCCAATCCCTAACATTCTGTGATTCTGTGCAAAGTGCTGCACTGAGCCTTTCGCCTGCAGCCCCTGGCACCTGTAAGCACCAGCAACAACTTTTTCCTCCTAAATGCATCAAGCCCTGAAATATCTTTCTTCTGAGACAGTGTAGAATTGAAGAAGACACACGCAACCACTTTCTCTTCCCTCCTCTTCAAAGGGTTGCAAACGCACTTCTCGTGGCTGCCTCAGGCAGGTGCTGAGAGGGCTGGGGAATGGCAGGTTCAGCGCAGTGTGAACAGCCCGGCCGCCAACCTGGGGAAAGGTTTGCAGCTCTTTGGTCAGCGAAGCAAGCCAAGGGTGCTTGGGGCTGAATGAAGCCTAATTCTGCTAATACAGCTTCATTACTGCTTTCAACATGACCGTCACAGCCCATTAGGGATGAAGTAGCTGCAGATTGTGGTGTGGTTTTTTTTGCTCATGCCTTCACATCCATAACAGATAAAACACCTCGCAGAGTTTCCATAATGCTGAGTGTAGCTTTTTGATTGAAATTATACAATACTGGCAAAACATTCAGTGACATGGTTTACACCAGCAAAGCTGCATTTTTTTAACAACATCATTTATTTTTCCAGTGGAGAACTAAGACATATTGGCAGAAATATGCTTTCAGTGGTGTAACTATATCTATGCAACAGGCTTCTTTTTACATGCCTATATATATCTATATATATCTATATATCTCCACCATGATAGTCATGATCAGCAACATTTGTAGTGTCAGGCTTGCCCTGGTGAATGCAGACACCTGAAAGAGGTTAGTAGCTCAGTTCTGTCCATTACTCTTCAAAGAACTGGGGAAGATGTGATTGCTTTGGCATTATCACTTAATTCACACAGGCTGGCAATTTGATCCCAGAAAACTGAAATCAAACTCAAAGAAAAGCAAAAATCATTCAAAATCCAAACTGTCCAAGACAAAATCAAAGAAATTGAAATAAAGGAAAGATGCAGCAGCAAACTTGAAAAAATAAAATAACAATAGCATTTACATATGGACAATAAACAGGGTAAACGAAAAATGAAGTGATGGCTTTCTAACAGAGGGGAGAGGAAAGTGGAGTGAGCTGCAGATGGAAATGCTGTGTTGGGGGGAAGAGGAGGGTCCTGATGGGGATGAAGGAGGGGGCTACACACGATGCCGAGCGCAGGGCTGGCCCAGTGAGAGGGTGACACAGAGGTAACAGCTTAATGCCACAATGGGCCTTTTGCAGAGGCACCAGATGGGGCTGGGATCTCAGTTCTGCCTCCGGCTGGGTCACAGGTGTCCTCCAGTCACTGGAGGAACTGGGGTGAAATCCTCTTCTCCACGGGAAATCACTGCCAAAACTCCACTTGGCTTTCATTAATTTCACAGTGCAATGGTGATTTTGCACTTTGGGAGTCTGGCTCACAAAAGTGCAGAAGAGTTTGGGAGGGCTCAATATTTTCTGTGGTCAGCTGTGGGTACCTGACTTGCAGGAGACCTATGAGAGGCAGGACTCGGCGCTGGAGTGAAGGCACAGCCTCAGGCACAGCCATGTGCTCCACAGGGCCCAGAAGCTGCATCCTGCTGCTGCCAGAGGATGGTTGTGCCACCTCACATCCACCCCAGACAGCTGAGGTGCAGGGACACCTCCAGGAGCTGATCCGGAAAGTGGGGTTAAACAGGGCTCCACAACACTTTCTATGGGTCTGATGAAATTCACACCCCAGCTACACACTCTGAAGCAGTGCTGAGTTTCCCAAGAGGAGAGGAGGCAGCAAGGCAGCATTGTGGACTGTCAGGCTCTGGTCTGGCCACATCCACCAGCCTGGAGGGGTACAGCCATGCCAGGAATCTGCTGCCTGTGCTTCAGCCTGTTTCCTTGGAGCCAAGCGGAAAAGCAAAATGCCTTGTGCTAAAAAACATGTCTAGAGATGCTTTCTTATAGCATTTCCAGTCAGGACTCACATTGCTCTTGATAAGGAATTTCAAACTGATCTTCTTCCACATTGTCACTGCCTTGCTGTGTTTGGCTCTCCAGCTCTCTTTCAGCAGCTATCAGGGAGGAAGAGGGCTCCTGGAGCAGGGGGGTGCCTGATGCCCCTGCAGAGGAGTCAGAGGCCACACATCAGCCAGCCCTGGCCCTGCTCGCCGCTGGCAGGGAACCTGCAAGGTTGGTCTCCATCATACGTTTGACAGAACTAACCCATATCGACAGGTTCCTTATAGCCAGCAGTTTTCTAATGGCTCATTTTGCCCCCCAAAACTATCTTGACACTGCAAGGCTGAGGCCAACAGAGATTGCTTCCTGGGCTGTCTTCAGACACCCTGGATGGTCCCATCCCTTCCTTCAGCCCCTGCCATGGGGTGCTGGCGAGGGGCAGCATAGGTGCTTGCCAGCAGCACAGTCCCCTCCAGAGGGCACCTGGTAAAGCTTGAGAAAAGCCAGAGGGAAAGGTTTGTTGGAGAGTAAGATTAAATACCTACACGAACACACCCAATCTCTGCTCATGCCTGCCTGCCATGCTGGAAGGGCAGCTGGTGAGGTTGGTATGTCCTATGACTTCAGAGAAGCCCCAAAAGGTGAAGTTTCGTCCCAGGATGTGCAAGCTTGTTTGGTCTTGTCTTCCTGGGGCCAAATTTTGAGAAGAGCTGTTCCTGCTTTTGTACACAGTGCCCTTTCTAATGGAGACAAGTTGTTCGTATTTGTCCTTGACAGAAGCCTACTCTTGTCTGAGTTATTTTTATGGTATTTTAACCACTAGTCATCCACCTTGGTTTTGCTGTAGGAAGAACTAAATACAGCAATTAGAATGAACTGGCACAGTACCACAATATTTTGTGGTGTGTTTGGCAGCTCTGTCCCCTGCCCACCTGGTGTGGCAGAGATGTGACTTGGCAGGGGTAATGCAGGTGGGAATGGTCAATATGTGTATTGCTGGGAGGTTCCTCCAGGACAGCAAAAAGGTATTTAATTTCTTATTATAGAAAACAGGGTCAAGAAAAGAAGACTCACATTAAGCAGGAGGAAGATAAATGTAAGCATTTCCTTTGGTACCACTTTCTTCTTAGCCTCTGAAAATGGAAATCGGCATCCTGGAGAGCTGTGTTGGATCAAGCTGGTAATCCAAAGTAGTAAACACTATTGCAAACACAGGTTTCATGGTATTGTTACAGCATCTGGAGCTGGATGTCACATTGCTCTGGTCATCTCTGCCTCAACTTGGGCTGAATCAAAACTGAAACTAGTTGTATTAGGGTACAGGCAGGTCTTGCTTGCATTTGTACAAATCCATTGATATTGGAGAGAGGAGAAAAACAGAACATTTTTACTGGCATCTATCAAATATCTAACAAAAGACACACTTAGGTGAGAGTGCTGTGCTGCTTGCTGTCTGCTCAGATGAGTGCAGGCAGAAATGCCAGCAGCTGGCATTCTATTTTTAAATCCATTCCTGTTAGCATCATATCCATGAGGAGCGTGGGTGCCTAGGCAGCAGCGAGAAAAGCTGGGCAGTGTCACCAGCAGAGAAACCCACGAGGTCTGTGGGCCAGAGCGACCCATCTGAGAGCCTGGGAGCCTTGCAGAGAGATGTATTCCCGTGGTGCTGGACACTCAGTAGAAAGCTGCCAGATGAGAGCAGCTGGGACCAAACTGTGATCTGCAGAATGAGAGATTATCTGCTTTATTTATTTATTTATTTTTAATTTTTGAGGACTTGGCTTATAAGACCCTAATTGGAGAGCCCATGTGCTGACTTTGGATGCAATCGAGTTCTTAGTTTATATCTCCGATTTGCACTCCGGAAAGCTCTTTTGGGGGCACACCTTTGTGCACACACACACGAGATTGTGTGTGCTGCTCAGGGGACGGGGCAGTCTCCATTACCCCTGCCCCTTTCATCCCACGGTCTGAAACATTCGTGTTTAAATTCCATCACATCGTGCGAAACCTCTTGTTTCAACTGGCCAAAACCAGCTGCTATTCCTTCTTTTGTTTAAAACAGCAATCCAAAACAGTGTTTACTTTAATTCTTCAGAGTGTCACAGATAATCTGTGGGATGGAGTCCTCATTTTCCATTTACTCCGAAATCACTGAGTGTCACGCATAGCTGTCGGAAGTACAAAAAATTAAATCAAGTTGCTCATCTCAGATAAAAGCAGATGAAAGTTCTGTGTGTGTTTTCCTGTAAGAAAATATAAAAAAAGAGGAAAGGATGAGGAGAAGAATCTTAGTATGAAAGAAATGTGACGATTTTAGAGGCTCACAGGAGGATAAAAGAATCTGAAATCTGCCAGTAAAGAGAGATCTGTTGCCTTCCTGAAGCACGGGGATCTAATTACTCTTTTTTCCCCCTCCTTCATTATAAAGCAACTATCGCAGAACATAAATGACCTTGTAGACTCACTAGATATTCCTGCCAAAAAGTGTATCCATTATCAAGCAATACATTTTCTGCTTGTGTAGCTCCAGTGTGCTCTTTTGAAAAGCAGTAAGTTCTCTTCTGACTCCCTTATCACATTTCAGGATGCCTTTAGTCATGGGACTCTGCTTATTCAGTAGTTCATGTCAAATTTACCTCAGTAAGCAAAACATAGAATTCTTTGAGAGTTGCTTTAGTGTTCCCCAGTGAGGGAGCTGTTTGGCTTGCTCCTCCTCTCACTAAAATATGTTTGAGGTTTGCTATTGATTTCATGGAGGCCATGAAGGCACAAAACAATACTTCTTGAGAGCAAGTTGCTTTGGAGCTATGCTAATTCACACCATCTGAAGTGTCTTTTTGCAATAAATCCTTTTCCATTAAAACAAAAACAACAAACAAAAAACCCCAAAACAAATGAACAAAAAAAAAGCATTTGGGACAAGCACTTCAAAAAGTTAGAAACACCTATGGAAGTGAGTCTGCAGTATTTTAACAGTTCTTCATAGTTCAAATCATCCCAACTGGCTCTATTGCTACACAACTTTCATATCATGAAACCTGGGTCTCTGACATGGAACAGCTTTAGATGGACGTCAGACAGCAATAATTCTTGAAAAAGAAAAAGCCCAAACACTAGAAGCCATCTAAAAAGGGCGGCTGCACCCCAGTGCTGTTGGGGGACTGTCACGGCCAGCCCTCCCTCCTGAGCTCTGTCAGTTGTCATCGACTGCAACCCACCCATGCACCATCTCAGCAGGTTAACCACAGAAACTACCATGCAGTGGTCACTGCAAAAAGCAGTCATCTAAACACAGTTTCAGGTCCCAAGTTCAGTTAAGAACATTGACCTCTGATACCGAAGCCTGAATGTGAGTGTTTTTGCTCCATGATACATTAAGTGCCACAATGGTAAAAGATTATAGGTTTGTTAAGAGTGAAAAAATATCCACTACTTTTGGCTTAGAGAGTGAGCCTTTTGTTTGTTCAAAATAACTCATAAATGGGAGTTGTGCCCTTAAGAATATAGCTACTTGCTTTCATTTAAGAAAAATTACAATTGCTATTGTTATTGTGCCCTACATTTTAGTAAATCATAATGGTACTCTGTTTTTTATTATTTATAAAACATTTGGGTATTTCAGTCCCACAGAGGCATGAAACACCAACCATTTGTGTGTGATGCATCTTTTAACTGCAGGTTTGCAACAAAAGGGAAAAAAAAGCAAGAAAAATATAAAAAAAGGAGTTTTCAACAAAAGAGTCTCAGAAATGCAGAAAATTATTTTCATTTTTTTAAAAGATGTTTCTTGCTAGTACCTGTCAGTTATGACAGCCATGCTGAAACACCAAGTGTCCCACGTTCATACCAGGGTCATGCTGTGTGCACCCAGGGGAAGGCACATTCTCTCTGTCATTTTGTGATACCTGATTTCTGGCATGAAGCAAGATGGACCTGCTCTGTTCTGCACCTACAGACTTTAGATATTTCAGGCTTTCTCAACATAAGAAGTCCAGTGTCATCACCAGGCTGAGGTTCATGGCTCTTTCCAACTCCAGTCTCGCCTCTCACCCATCCTCTTGACACATGGAAAGAGGGCAACATCTGGGCATGCTTTAGTACAAGTCCAAGCCATTGCTCAACAGGCTAGGCAAACAAAGCTTGGTGTGGACAAATAGTCCACTTCAGCAGCAAATACTTTGGTTTTGGCATGATTAAGTTTCATGGTTTAGCCTGAGCCAGCAATACAACCACGATAGCTGCTCACTCACCCCTTCCCCACCTCCCAAATAGGGGAGAGAATCGAAAGGCAAGGGACAAACTTGGATTTAGATAAACACCGTTTAATAAAATAACAAAATACTAATACACTACTAGTAAATATACATATATAAAATAGAAATAGAATATAAAATAGAAGATACTCAGTGCAATTCCTCATGAACTCTGTCCACACCGAGCAGCCAGTCCCAGGAAGTAGCACCTGGTCCCAACAGCCGATCCCAGAGAGACAAGAGAGAAAAAAGGCAGAAAAGGCTTCTGCAAAACAGTAGAATGGCAAAAGGCCGAACTAACAAAAGTCCCAAACAGAACTCCCCTGAACAGGTCTCTGAGAGCGAAGAAAAGAGAGACTCTCTCTCTGACACTCCTTAAACATGAAGAATGACACTAATGGGATGGAACACTCTTACTGATCAGTCTGGATGTCAGTCAAGCTCTGCCCCATCTGTCCCCCCCTTCCTCGCTGCCTCACACCTGTGGGCAGAGCGCTCAGAATGTCCTTGGCTCTCGGACAAGCGCAATTAAAAACATCAGCTCTGTACTGAGGTACCTCTTGTTCTTAAACTAAGGCCAAACAATGACCATGCTAGCTATGAAAAAGCAAGGTTTATAATTGCATGAAGAAAATTAACTCATTTTCAATCAAACCAGCACATTAAGCCTCCTCTTAACTTCTCATTGCACATGGGGCAGAAGGTTCTTTTGCAGTATCTGGAGTGACCCATACCTAGCTCATTATGTTCCTGGAAATAATAATGAATACTTGAGAGAAGATGCCCTTCAAGGTTTGTGTTATTGCCCCCATTTACAAAGGACAAGAAGGGGCCAAGGGCTGCCTTGCACGGGATTACTCGGCAGCACGGTCTTAGGGTGAGAAGGCTGGTGCGATGGGTCCTCCACAAGAAATCCAGTTTTGGGGATGGGAGAGCTTTTCCTGAGCCAAACATCCCTCTTGAGTTGTGCAGTTCATGCTCTAGGGAGAGAGGTGCCTGAGGTAGCACCTGGCTGTTGAACCTTCCTGCCACCTGTGCTCCATCACTGTCTGCATCTCCCCCAGCTGGGTGAAACAAACCCGGTTTCTGGGTCCATTGAAGGAATCAATTGCTTCTGCAGGACCATGGCCTTTGGTTGAACATTCAAGAGCCGCTGATTCATTCTGTCAAACAGTCTCTAACAGCTCACCACAAAGGTCTCCACATTGATCTGAGCTGAGTGGATAAAAATTAAGTATTTACAGGTTCTGTTTTCATTTCTGTTGACAATTTCAATTTTTTTTTTTTTTTTTTCGCAAAACAGGCAAGTAAATTCTTTTTAGATGAGCTTTTTCCGTACTGGTCGTGTCCCAGTAGCTTCATCTGGGTGGATGTGACTCCTCGGATCCTTGCAGTCTACTGCAGACCTGGGAATGGTTCAGTCAGATCACCTGTAGACTCCAGGCAAGCCAAGGCTATCAGTCTCATTGTTCTCTAGTTTTCTTTTTTTTGAGATAAATTATAGCATAGCATTAGACAGTTCTACCCTTCTCTATCCCTGGTAAACACCTTTATGCTGAAGGAGAAATGGTTTTCTAGGCAAGGCAGTGGACTCAATTGATATGGACTGTCTTCATTGCTCTGCCATTAATTTCCTATGTGACCTGGGAAAACCTGCTCATTCCAAAATACAAATTTTCCCTCTCATTAATAAGGATATTAATATGTGTAGCACATTAAATGGAGAAAATGTATTGATATTGTTAAGACTACTAATAAAATAAATGCCATAGAACAGCTTTATAACTACCTCTAAGCAAATATCCACATCTGTCAGCATCAGAAGCAGCATATCCTGGTTTCAAGTGAATTTTCATCTTGTGGTTGGGTTTTTTTTAACCAGGTTAGGTTAAAGCTGCAACATGCATTTGTGAGAGGATCTTTATGAATGCCCTTAGCACTGGCAAAAGCTCAATCAGAATTACCTTTTATTACACACAGGATATGTACTTCAACTGCAAAAGACAACTTGAATGATGGATGGATTTTTGTGTCTAATAAAGCATTAACCGCGATCTAAACTTTTCCTCCAGTTAAAGTTTTTAGAACAGCTCTTTCCTGTGCAGATTTTCTGATGTCTCTCTCAACTACCTGGCTGCTTATTTAACACAGAAATTGCAGGAACATCCAATCTTTGCAGCTTCTACTCTGCAATCAAATCTGGTTGAAATTAGTCCACGAGTTCCAAAGTTATTATAGGAAAGGCAGATACAGACACACAAACACACAGAGTGCAATCACATAAGCCTTTTTATCCAAGCTAAAAATAGAAAACCAATTAAATACCCAAAAATTGCTTTCAAATACGAAGTTTGGGCTGCGGACATTTTTTTTCACCTCCAGTATTAACCATCAGTATTTTGCTGTCTGGCCTCAGCATGTCTATGGGGTGTGGGATAACCCACTGGCCCCGGCAGTGGTTCCTGTGATTTGAACCCCAGGCAGTTGTACCACAACCTCCTCACCTGAAGGACTAGCACATGGGTGCAAATGTCACCTTTGGGGAGGAAAAGCTTCTGGTCCTACCCTGCACAGCTGAGTTACCAAACCATCCCTTCTACACCAGCCTCTCCAGGTAATGCCACTGCCCCCTGATTTCAATATTTTGATATCACAAATAACCATGGAAGCAGGATTAAGCCAAGATTCAGATGGGAATTTCTGTTGAAATGTGGATCAAAACCCTGATAGTGGGGCCTCGGGCAGGCTGGGAGACTCCAGCATTGGTACCTTGCTGACAATCCTGCCAGGGTGGGCCACTCATTCCCCATAGGACCTTCCCCAAGACAGCAAACACACCAGCCCATAACACACTGAATCCATCTCTCTTAATGCAAACGATATACCTTGGGGTACCTCCATGGAATATAGCCTATCTCATGCAAAAACATCAGATCATTTTATCAAAGATCAGCTTTTGGCAGGCTTGTGACTTGCTTTTCTCTGTCTACCCAAAGCCTAAGATTTCTTGGTTTTGTAGAGAACCATTCCCATTCCACCTGTTGCTTGCCACAAAGGTCTAGTTGTGCTGCCACGCAAAACGGAGATGGCTGCAGAAAAGCACCCAGACTGCCTCGACAAAAGGCCCTAAATGTAAGGGAAACATTAAAAAAAAATTAAAAAAAGGCAGGAGATGTAGCTCAGCCAATGCAAACATGTAAGAAACGGTGCAAAGGCTCAGAAGAGAAACCAGATTGCTGTTGAAATAGCTGGTTAACATTTTGTCTGGAAGCTCAGCTTCAATAAAATAGGTAAGGAAACCAGCTAAGGACCCCCAATGGCAAACATATTTATTGAGAATCCAATAAAAGTCTCAGAACAAATAGCCTGAAGGACCTGTAGACACAGCCTCTGCTGTAATAAAAATGCAATACAAGGCATCAGGGAAATGGTAAGGGAAAAGGGCTGCTCCATGAGAAAACCAAACAAGAATCCCAGAGCATGAGGCCTGGAGACACAGGCTGGGATGTAATAAAACAACTGCCATTGGGGAAAAAGAAAGAAAAACAAAACATCTAGCAAAGGCACAAAGAAGCCCCAGATACCCCAGCTAGCCTAGAAAATCACCACGAGTTGCCATAAAAACACATGGGAAAATAGGAAAAGAATAATGGCTGCAAAGTGATCGACTCCTGCAGGTACCTAAAGGCAGCGTGTAGGCGAAAGTCCACAGGAAGCCATGTCAGCTGCAGTAAACGCTGAGGGTGCCTAGGAGACAAACCTGTAAAAGGTGACAAAACAGCAGCCTTGGGGGGGCTAAATCTCTGCACTGGTGAGAGAGTTACGTTAAATGCATACTCCCACATTGCACAGAACTGTGATTTTTGTTTTATTTATCTCGGTCAGCAAAACTTTTCAGTGTGTACAAAAAGATGCTAGAGAACTTCTATTACAAGTCCACAGGAAAAATTTGCTTCAGAGACATCTGTTGGCTCCTAGGGTGCAAATCCACTTATTGCGAATTTCTGTGTACTGTAAAAGCAGCCAGAAAAATGTGCAATTATTTATCATCAAAGTCACTGTCATGTTAAGTACTGTTAATGAAAATGACATAAAATAAGGGTTCATAGGAATGAGCAAGATTTTTTTTATTAAGGCAAACGAGTAAATTGAGAAAGAAGGTGATTTTCATTTCCTGGCTTCAGTCATACACTGCAGGTCACAGCCATAAAAGAGCGTTTGCCTGTCACAAAGCAAGGATCCACATTCTTGGGCTGTGCTGCTCCCTGGAGCCCGGCCAGGCTACCAGAAAGCGAGTCTGGACAGGGCATAGAATCATAGAAGGACTTTTTCTGTTTTATTTAAGTTTATCATAGAATCATAGAATGTCCTGAGTTGGAAAGGACCCACAAGGATCATTGAGTCCAACTCCTGTCCCTGCATGCGACAACCCCGCAGTTCACACCATGTGTCTGAGGGTGTTGTCCAGTCTCTTCTTGAACACTGTCAGGCTTGGGGCTGTGACACCTCCCTGGGGAGCCTGTTCCAGTGATCCACCACCCTCTGGGTGAAGAACCTTTTCCTAATGTCCAACCTGAACCTCCCCTGGCACATCTTCCTGACATTCCCTCGGGCAGGTGTAGGCTGGCATCTCAGCAGCACATCCTCCTGGCTGGTGGCAACGTAGTGTGCCTTGCTGCAGAGAGATGTTTCCATACAGGCAGCTCTGCCATGGGTGTTCCTCATCACTGCCCCTGGCTTTACCGTCAGTGAGCCAGGGCAATGTATGGCAGTGCTGCCTGTGTCTGAGCAAGGATGCCCTCAGGACAACCCAAGGTGCAGGTGTCATCTGATTTTCTCCAGATAAATACCAGCTTTGGAGGAGCTGTGGCACACACACATCCTACTGCTCTGCAGTTGGGATCTTTGAGTCTCTTCAAAATTTCGTTCAATCCATGCCCAGAGATTCTGACTTTTTTTTTTTTTTAGTATACATGCATCTTCTGGAACAATCACAGAATTAATTTGCTTAGAAATGTGTTAGAAATTGGCAGTAACAAAGTATTAGTTTGTTTACAAGCCTCTGAACTACAAAACCTAACACTGATAATGCTACGTCAGACCTATGAATCTACTTGTCAAGTTTTAATTTACTTTACTGGTAAAAAAAGTATGTGCTTTTTCAACAACTCTCCTTCTACCTGTTTGTTAACTATTTTTCTTACACAAATCCCTCTACACTGCCTGCACTCCTGAAATTGTCCTTCCTGAACTGGGATTCTTGGGCTGCAACAGTCTTAGGGTTTGCTGGCCACATGGTTTAATGGTGGAGAATGGTATTCTCAAGATTTCTGCATGACTCCCCAGCCCAGCAGGCAGCAGGCTGTTCCTCGCAGCCTAGATCTCTGCATCTCCCATCAATACCTTTGAGTGCATTTTGCCCTTCCCAGGTTATTCACAGCATCACTCCCTGCCAAAGGAGACCTCAAGTTATAGCCACTTCTTCCAGCTGTCAGGCCACCTGATGTGGATTTATCCATCGCTACCCAAGTAGTTTCCATCTGCTGCTGTGCCATGAAGTGCTCTGAGAACACGGCGGTGTCTGCAGTTCACAAAGCCATACGTGCAGGGGTGCTCTCATCACACACAGGTCTGGAAGGAAGAAAACCCAGAAAGACCAGTTACAGCAAAAAAGTTAAGCTGTTAACGTCTGCGGTCCAAGAGAGTGGTGAGCTGAGCTCATTCCACCAAGTCCCTTGCTAAGCTGGTGCTCTCATGGGTGTGAAATATTATCAGCTGTTAGAGTTATTAACCAGTGTTAACCAGGTAGTGCATGCACTGAGCTGTGCTTAAGGTTAACTGTGCCATTAAGGGCTTACAAACTCAATTAAAGATTTTAGTGTTCAACAGTTAATGGTTAATTTCTGCAGATGTCCTGTTTCCAATTACTATTCATATATAAGGTAAGCAGCATGGCATCACACTTCAGCTCAGACAGACTGATTTTTTTTTTTAAAATATGTTTTATACCAGCAGAAGGTTTCACTTAATTGTATAATACCCAATATTTAGTATTCCTGGAGTGTCTTTGAAATCCCTCTTAAATCCTGGGTATTTTCACTTTTCTTTTTCTATTATTATCACTGCTCCCTGTCTCGCTTGTGCTGATCTGACCCCACAAGGATACAGAGGTTTTCTCCGCATTGTGCCATGACCCTGCAGCCTGATGGGGAAGAAGGCAGCCCAAGCAATGTTCCCCCTGGTCCCCACAGCCACAGGGCAGTCTCATGGCTTTTCTTTTTTCTCTTTTACTGGAAATGACTTGGGAAGCTCACAACCCCCATGTGTACTGAGGAGCTCGGATGCAGATTTAAAAGCCTACATTTGAGCCCGTTGATTTTGGAAAATTTTAAGCAACAATAACCCCCTTGTAAGGCCAACTGTGATAAGGGAGCATTTGACTAAATCTGCAGATGGAGTTAACTGGAAAGTTCTGAGTCCTGGAGTTACACCCAGGTGGAAAGAAACCTGCTACTGTCAGTAAAGAGAAAGAGTGAATAAATCAGCTCTCCACTAATGAGGCAAATAAATTCATAACTGGAAGCTGCATTCTTACCAACTCACCCTTTAGGAAAAATCAATTCCTTTCTATACACGCAATTGTGATATTCCTCCTGAGAAATACTCTAAATTCAGCAAAGAACATGAACACATACCTAACTCTGCACATGCGGGTAAATCTCTGCTTATCATAAATTTAAGTTAAGAATATAATTAAATTGAAATTAAATATGAAATGCCCAGGGAATTACTCGTGAGTTTGAAATTTGGGCATTTAAATGCAATGTTGAACGGGTGCATCTGCGAGAAAAAGACTCGGGGAGGTGCATATAGGCTTGCACAATTCTCTGAGATGGTTTCACAAGCACTTTCAGCCAGCTGATGATTGTACCATTATTAAAAAGCCACGTCCCACCTCTTCTCACTGCCATGCTCAGTACAGCAATTGTCCAGGCTGTTTGGCCAACTGAATCAGCAAACTGATCTGGACAAAAAACAATCCTACAAAAAACCCAATCATTTCCGGATGGGTGTGTTCTCTGACTGATCTTAAACGTGTGGCCACACAACTGCAGGCACTGGCCTGTGAGACAGAGGGTGAAAGGATGGGGGTGATCCCACCTGTTGTGGTGACTGCAGAATCTTCAACTGGTCAAGCTGATAAGGAAACCTCATGCTCTGAGGACCTGTTACAAAGTTCATGTCTTTTGTAAAGTCTTTGCAGTCACTTCTGGTCTGTTCTACTGCATGTGAAATCTTGGCTGTTCAAGTAATTCTTTCAGGTAGAGGAGCTTTCTGGAGGACATCTAAGGAGATAATGTTCTTTGAGATTCACAGAGGTGCAGCACCAGTTTCTCCCGGGGCTGTATGGGCTATAGTTAGCCTCTGCAGAAAATACATGAGCCACCCAATGGTAGAGATGTAATTTTTTTCTAAAAGAAATGTCAAGAGGAGTCATTAACCCCAGTGGCTTAAGTTCATGTGATGGCATACATAAAAATTATCCTGGATGGAGATAATAGATGGTTAGGGCTCAGAATTCGTCTAGGCATCTCCAAAGTTTTGGGGTGAGATCCATTCTTCTCGGGTGTATAGAGGTTTTATGGTGCAGGTGTTGCTGCTCTGGGCAAAAGCCTCCACTGTGATGGTTGTTCAGAACCTGTGGGACAAACTCCAGCAAGATGTCAACCCCATCCTAATCCTCAGTGCTTTTTCCTCCAAATGTTAGAAGTGCTTTTTAACCTTGTTGTCTCCCACAGAAATGCAGATTATTGGACACCTCTAAATGTCCCCCACCAGGACCTCATACAGGAGAGACCAGTCTACAAAAGCCTGTAGACAGAGAGCATGTGAGAAGAGGAATGAAGCATGTATGACAGATATTCATCATGTCCTTCACAGCATCACTGGATGAGGTTCACACAGCCCACGCAAGTACGAGCTTTGTAGAACAGATCAGAAAAAGCAGCATTTATCCACTCAAAGACAATGTGTGGCTGACATTTTCCTTTCATTTAAGCTAGTGAAAATGAAGGAACAGACAATCCTGCTTAAGGACCTGTTTCCACTTAGTGCTGAGCACCCCACTGAAGACATCTGTTTTTATCAGGCATTTATTTTACAATAGTGGTGGCACCTCTAACCAAGACCAGGCCACCAGAGTAGAGAGTAACCCCAGCTCCTTCCAAGGAGATGAAATCAACTGACAAGTTGAAAAGGTTTCTCAGACCTCATAGGATTTTTCTTTGCTTTCTTTTTCCTTAGTGGAAACTCAGAAAAGCACTCAAGTGGATGGCAACATGTCTCACAAATACCTTGTATAATTTGGCAACCACCATTTTCCACATCTAATTTCATTACAGGACATTAAATGTTTGGGGGTTTTTTACAATGGTTTTTGCACCTTTAACAACATGTTGATTATTGTGTTTTGAAATAACTCACTTCTTTAAGTATAACTTAAGTGAAAATTTCATTTAGAATTGCAACACCTGGAGAAAATCAACATCATGTGACTTGTAGGCACTTCTAAACAGGAAATACTCCATTTATTTTTTTAGCTGTGTTTGTGTAATAAAGTCTAGCATCCAAGTGTGAGCAACACGTTTTCTTGTTTTATTAAATGGCATTAAAGCCTTTATTACTTCTCCACTGAATGCACTTCTGGCACCAAATGGGGCTGGACAATAATTGTCAGGCACTGAGTTTAACATTACAAGAAAACACCTTTGGTGGAGCTCAGAGTTTATTGTGTAATGAAAAATACACCTAGATGGTGAGGCTTCCTTTGAGAATTTGCTTGGTGAGTGTAATCTCAGGCACTGCTGCTTAAGAAATTGGATTCTTTGAAATATAAATTAAAGTACTGAAATAATATCTAAGAAAGTTGGTTTTCTTTTCCTCCTCCAGCTATGAGAAGTTCCTTGAGAAGAAAAATAAAAATAGAGGGAACAGAGAACATTTCTTTCACTACTCAACAGGTTAGGGCTGTGAGATGCTCTCAAAGAGCTGTGTACCACACTTGGGACTTTTCTCCCTGTCTCCTCAGATCTTTCTCAACTGTGCTGGCTGCTCCTGTTCCTGCAGTCCCAGCCCAGGCCCCGGCCAGGTGTGAAGGACTTTCCTCTCTGTTTTTATCCCTTGTATTGTAAAAGAAAGGTTGCACTGGGCAGGATAGGAGCCTTGAGGATGGGCTTGGCTGGAGGGAAGTTGTTTTGCAGGTGTGCAGCATTCTTGCGCTCTCAGGAGTTCCCCAGAAATGGAAACTGACGAGAAAAGGGGGAGATGTGATTAAAATACGAATCCTGCTCTTCAGAGGACGAGCAGAGGGGAATGCTCTGCAGTGCTCTGCTCACCAGCTCCCTGCACCCTGTACAGGCACATGTGTCTGTGAACAGAGGCTGGAAACTGGGCACAGCAGAGCCTTATGCTCATTTGACACTTCACAAATGACTGTTCAAGGTCAAAATAAGCATATCTCTACGTTCCTGGACTAGATAAATTCTCCCCAAGGTCTCAGTGGAGCACTGCAGCACTCAACATTTGATTCATTTTCTACTGAGACTGGCAGTGCATGCGTTGGAGGTTGCACGTTAACTACAGGAATGGGAAAATGCTTTACACAATCCCCAAATTAGAGGTTCTGACTGATGAAAAAGCTCTCCCATTGACTGCTTTTCCTGCCTGGCTCAGCTGCCCTGGTGGGGAATGCAGGATGATAAGGAGGGGGCCATGGGAGGGCCCAGCTCCCCAAATGCAGGGAAACACAGGAAAACTTTTTAGTGTGAATTACCACAGTCTCTGTCTTTTAATCATTAGCAACTCCCCTTTAGTGATGTGTAAATGTGTCGCTTGGGTTATAACCAGAGAACCTCACTTTTTTTTTTTTTAAATCGTGCCTGGTGCACCCCTGTGGTGTTGGCTCAACCCCCCCGCACCCCACTGCCACATCCAACAGCTCGCACGGGCACCCCCGAGCGAGCCGAGATGCTGGCAGGCGCCAGGAGAGGGCAGCGGTGCCCAGGGCTGGGCGGCGGCCCGGGAGGGAGCCCGGCCCGGCGGCGGGGGCGACAGCCGGACCCTCCGCGGATCGGCCCGCGGCAGGGAGGGACATCACACACTTTGTCTGCATCAGCTATAAGGCCTGGACATTTGCTTCTTGGCTGAGGTTCTTTGTTTCCTTTGACAGTCACCCCCAAGAGGCCACCCGTGTCCTGGGAGAGTGTCCAGAAGAGGGCTATGAATTTGGTGAAGGGTTTGGAGGGGAAGTCATATGAGGAGCGGCTAAAGTCACTGGGTTTGTTCCACCTGGAGGAGACTGAGGGGAGGTATCATCATAATCTACAGCTTCCTCACAAGGGGAGGAGGAGCGGCAGGTGCCAAACTCTTCTCTATGGCGACCAATGACAGAATCCGAGGGAAAGTCAGGAAGATGTGCCAGGGGAGGTTCAGGTTGGACATCAGGAAAAGGTTCTTCACCCAGATGGTGGTGGATCACTGGAACAGGCTCCCCAGGGAGGTGTCACAGCCCCAAGACTGACAGTGTTCAAGAGACTGGACAATGCCCTCAGACACATGGTGTGAACTGTGGGGTTGTCATATGCAGGGACAGGAGTTGGACTCAAGGATCCTTGTGGGTCGCTTCCAACTCAGGACTTTCTACTATCTATGATCCAAATCAGATGGTGTATTAATCAGCAGACATACAGAAATTCTTCTTGCAATTGCCCAGCTGTAGTACAGGTTTTAACGCCAAGAAGGGACCTTTAGAGTGAGGCCCTCTTGTCTGAGTTGGGCCTTGCAACGTGACCCCTGCAAAGAGCATAGATCCCTTCGGAGACCTCTCCTGCGTGTTTGCAACGCAGAGCACGGTGTATGTGTGGTGGGAAAGAATGATCATCCTCTGCCAGCCTCTCTTCTGGTCCCCGCAAGGCTGCCACACGCTTGGCCTGTCCCTTCCTACCTGGGTTATGCATGTGCATGTGCAGAGCAGGGAAAGCAGCACCAGAGGAAGGAAAGAGAAAAATCACCTTTAGCCAGCATGGAAACCACCCTTCCAGAAAAGCTACCAGGCTGACAGCCAGAGGAGTACAGAGTGGACACAACAAAGATACCTACAGGTCAGGACTGTTGCGGGAATGCTGGTTTCCCCCATCTTGTCACATCAGAAAAGAGGGCCTTGCCAGAAACGTGAAGATGGTGAAACCAAATAGGCCTTCATCTTTCACACAACCAGGTAGCACAAAAGCAGCTCCTAGGACAAATCCATGAGTTCTGCATTGGCCAATTTAACCTGTTAGCAGATCCGTGCATAGGTATTACTAATATCCAGAATTGCATTGTGTCAATGTGTCAGCTTTTAGGCCAATCTCTGTTTAAGGAATCAGAAAGGCTTCCAACACAGGGGCAGACTAATTCATGGATGTTTAGTAAGCATCTTTTAATTCTCTCAGTGCCAGTCACAGTTCCAGGAGAGGACACCAGACAAGAAGCCCCTCCTGGATGACCCCATCTGACCAACTCTGTGTTCCCATTTTTCCATAGCAAAGAAGAACTGCTGTGTATGTTTATTGGTTGTTTTCAGTTGCTTCTTGTGAGCTTAAATGATCCTTTTTGTTCGGATGTACTGCAGAACTCATTGGCAATGTGTGAGAACCACAGATGATGCAAACTGGAAACAAAAGAAAAACCTGTCTATATGAGCCTCTGCTTCCTGCACTCACTGAAGAAAATACAGAAAATCAGGGCCAGTAAATATAACTAAAAGTCATGTAAATGTCCAAAACTGTTTATGCTTTTACACACTGATGTTTTGATCCAGAAAACAGTTGCACACATAATTAATGTTACCACCATGATAATCCCATCATGCACATTTGCTGTAGGTATTTGCAGTTTTGTCTTTCAGTTCTACCTCAGTTATGCAAGTTGCAGGATATTATGTCCTTATGAACTTGCGGATAAATGACATTTTGAGGAAAATGATTATTGTTAATAGATATTATAGGCTCAAGACCTCATTATAAATAACAAGGTCATTGCTAAAATGGGATACTTTCCAACCAATTTTAAATTTTGTCTGGCAAAAAATAGGTCAGGCCACCCTAAATGGTGTTTGCAGTATGCTTCCAGGCAGCTCTGAAATCAGTTTGGAGGAACTGATTTAAAACCTACATGAGCTGTATCATACAAATTACATCCTCAGGAAACTCTCATTGTATTTATGTGATTCTGCTCTGAGCATGAAACTTTTGTTTCAAAAAGCAGAATAATACTTGAACCTAAGAAATCAAATGTGAGAGAGAGGTGATCAGAAAATGTCCTGAAACAGTCTTTCTCTTATAAGTATGTATGGGAAATGAATGGTGAACTTTGGAAGCAGTTCTGAGGGCCACCCTCATTAATTTAATAATTCTCACTCCTCACAGATCATAGATGTCTCCTTGCAATCAGACCCTGGGGTCACTGATCCAGGGCATCAAGCCTTCATTTGGCTGGGAAATGACTCCTGAGTATTGCAGTCACACACAAAGGTACACACTGTATGCAGGCCTGTTCCTATGGAAAAACGCAGCTGAAATTCGAGCCATTGCTTATATTTATACTCGGTCTGTTTTTTCATGAAAGGTCTATCCTGTATGATACTGATGGTAATTCTTGGGTGACTAGACAGCCCTGTGCCTGGAGACTGTATCCACAGATCCTAGTCTGATAACTCATATTGGTGAAACTGAAGTCTGGTAGGAGAAAAAATGATTAGAAGTATTTTTTAAAATGTATCTGCTTCCAAGTTTCTACACAAAAATCTAGAGCTGGCACTTTTAGCTCGTGTTAACAGACGGGACCTTGTTCCTGTCTGATGATTCAGCAAAGCAGCTGAGCATGTGCTTAGATATGAGCAACAGCAGGGATGGAGGGAGGCAGGGAGAAAACAATGATCAAATGTAGCAGTTCTTCCTAGGTGGGCCTGGACCCTGGAGGTGCCTTGGGATAAGGAGGTGGTGGTTAGAAATCAGGTAATTACATCAGGTTTAGGGAGAAAAGATTACCTCTCAAGAGGTAAGGGAATTGGGAAGACCCACATGGCATTGACAAAACACATGACAACCTAAAACAAAGTAATTAAATACACAGCCAGCCACCAAGTGAAATCCTCTCTGGTATCATACCTGTGAAACGCATGCATGTGGCAATGATTCCATCACCCCAGGTCTGGGACCTGTGCAGGAAAAGGTTAATTCCGTCTCAGCCTTTATGGCACAAAGTAAAAGCTCTTGTTTGTTTTGGTTTTTTTGTGTGTGTGGGTTTTTTTTGTTTTTTTTTTTTTTTTTAAAGTGTGGAGAAAGAGGCAGGCTTTAAATATTTGCGTAGGCTGCTTGGCAACAAACTGCATGTGATCTTTGTAAAAACAATGAGTTCTCATAGAATTTACATTGTGTCTGAACTGGGTACTGATGGCTCCTGACCAGCGCTCAGTGACTGGTTTGTAGGAAGAAACAGCCAGAGCGTGTTATATTGTGCATTGTGTGCTGTGACTCCAACCCTCTGAGAAAGACTGAGCTGTTGGAAATTGAGGACCAAGGTGAGAATAAAACTGTGGCTTTTACAGTAAATAAAATGCAGGGGGTGAGAGCTGGCACTGGGAGTGGTTGTGCACTTAAGGGCATTGCTCTGGGGTGTGATCTGCACACACAATGTGGGGCTCCCCAGTGCACCTGATGGTTGCAGGCCTGTCTTCTCCCATCTCAGGAAATGAGCTGTGCACCCCATATTTTTCCTTCAGAAATGATGTCTACTTGTCTGTGGTAAAAGTGTTAAGCAGATTGTAATCCTTCATCCTCTTCCTACCAGTGAGGGCTGTTGCCTCTTCAGCCATGCAGGAAAAGCAGAGTAAACCTGCACTTCCAGCTGCTCGAAGATTGTTGAAATCAGTTCAGAAATCACGAGATTTCTCGAAACACTAAGCACTGCTTACTTTTTTTTTCTTTCCCCTCTATTTCAGCCCTTTCACCTTTAGGATACAACTGAAGCATGTTTTCTTAAGTTTCTTCCACTGCTGCTGAAGCCAAAACCATACTTCACCCCCCAAAAAAAATTCTCTTCCTGGCAGGAAAATGGAATTTTAAGTGAATATCTTGTAAAAGCAGTGAGAGGAAAACAATGAGAATTTCTGGTATTGGGTTTGCAACCCCTTCCATAATCTGGGGAGGTTACACAGTTTCCCTGCACTCATGGCATCCAGTTAGAACCTTTTGAACCATTCCTGGTGAGGGTAGAGGGGTTAAGTATGCGTAACACCAACCAGGTTGCTCTAAAAGAAGATACAAAAAAGAGTTGAACACAAGTGCATCTGATACCCTATCTTAACATGTGCGTGAATAAAAACTCTGATCACTGTTGCTTCTCTTGTACCAGACAAAATACAGCTATTGCTGTCTGTTTACACAGGTAATAATGAAACCACATGGCCTTCCCGAAACTTCCCCCATGTGAAAACATGTGAATGGATCAGCTCACAAGAGCGAGAAGAAGCAGGGTATGGTAAGCAAACACCATCCAGTCCTGTAAATAAGATAATACATATTCAGAGAAGTTACTTACATATGATCATGTATGCCCTAAGCCAGAGCCAAAGCCAAACTAATGTCCAGATTTTCCAAATTCAGGTGCTCTGAATTCAGTGGATGATGATGATGATAACTTCATGTTGAGGGGTATCTATTTGTGTTTTAACTCTCAGAACTACGTAAATGGGGAAAAGGAGTTTTTGAAAAGTGTCGCCCAGTAGCAGGGCACCCAATGACTATCTGCATCACTCTCTGCAGATATCATGGGAATGTTACGTGTCTTCGTGGAATTGCATGAGAGGAGCATGAGGCAGTGGCTCCTTGTGTACAGATGTGTACAACTGGTAGAGATGGCACTGAATGAACGCAGATGTGTTCATATGTTCATGCTCCACCAACAACACTCTTCTGTTTACTCCCAGATTCATTAATTCCGTGTATATGTATATGTATGTGTATGTGTATATACATAGATAATTTTACACACCTATGGTTGAAAGGATGTACAGGTTACATACATACACAGGTATGAACTGTGCTATAACAAATATCTAGCAACATGTGACTTTAAACTTTTTGGGAAAGGTTTTGTCTATAAATGTGGGATAAACTTGCAAAAATGGACTGTGTGTTTTAGCGACTGTCTTGCTGGATTGATAGCAGAGGATTAAATTATGACTATCAAACCATTCACCTTTGCCAGCGGATCTAATCGCAATCTGTTTGATAGTGACAAAAAAAAGCCGTCTGTAGCTTTGTGAATGAGTGAATTAGTTCCCACTGGCTGAGCTCTAACTGCAAACTGTTACCACTTTGCAGTTGCCGTTACTACTTTTGCTTTACTCAATGGCTTGATTTTTCAAGGTAGAAATCTGTAAGGAATGGAATTAAAAATCTTTGACCTAGTCTGTGTAAGAGCTGGAAAAATGAAAAGAAAAACAATACCCTTTTAAGATAAACCTCACAAAACCAAAAGCAAAGGACCATTAGACAGATCCTCTGATCTGGCTTTTGTTTTACAGGCCTTTACACTTCACACAATTAACCCACTTGTGAATAAACTGTACTGTGTTGGAGTAAGGCACATCTTCTAGAAAGGCATGGTCTCTCTCTGAAGACAGTAAGTTGGCAAATTGTCATTTCTCTGGATGACTGACTCACTATTAAAATCTCCTCATTTGGATTCGTCTAGGCTCCAGCTTCTGGCCATGGGTTTTTGTCTGTCTCATCCCCAGTACATTTAAAAATGCCTTGATGCCTGGTCTTTTCTTCTTATGAAGAAAATTAATTATATATGTGAAAAGCCCCGAACACTTTGTGTCTTCATGTAACACTTCAGTGGTATGTCAGCAATCATCGTAAGAAAGAGCTGCTGGACATATACATATATTTTTTTAACCAGTTGTGCAATAAAATGCAACAAGGTGTGTAAAAGCAGGTAAAAATCACCGAATACAAAAGGCAGAACTCTCCAGCGTGTTGGCATGTGCTCATACTTTCACCTCATCCTGGAATTTTGAAGAGCTCCCATAAAAGTTTGTTTGAATCAAATGGAATAAGCCCTTGATTTGTATAAAAACACATAAGATATAACAAAGAAAACCCTTGATTGTTCAAACTCTGCGTTATTGGGCAGCCTTACCAGATCTTACCAAAGCTAGGAGCTCTGGCAGATTTTTTCATTGGCAGTTCTACGGTCTTGGAAACAGTTATTGCTGTTGAGACTGTCATTCAAACCTCTCACTCGCTGCTGTGTTGGTTTTGGCAGGTGGGAAATTGCACCAAATGTGTTTTTTGGGTTTTTATCAGTTCTTCTAAGGGGAGAATCACAGATTATCATCTGCCAATTCAAGCCAAGTGATTTATAACATAAATGGACACATTCCTGAGCCTTTCTCAAAAGCAAAGTACAAACATTTCTGTCAAAGCTGAATTGAGAATATTTGCCAAATGATGCTTCATACTCTTGTCTTCCTGCTTAACTGCTGTTCATTTTTACAAATAAGTTATTAAATCAGGGAAAACAATGCATAAATACATACAAAACTATAAATTTTTCAGCCCCTCAATACTCACCTTTGCAATCCAGGCATGACTGGGCAATGCAGGGGAAGGTTGGACATAGATAAAGGCAACTTTATTGAAACCCCTGTGCTGAACCATTGGCAAGTTATCACTTCAGCCTGCATTCCTCTGCCCATGCACACACAAATACCTACAAACTGGGTACAGTAAGTTCATTTTTGGTGCCCCACACCCCATAGATACAACTGTTTGTTTCTTCTCCAGATTTTTCTGTTTGAAGGATGTGATTGAAATCCAGAGCTAAATTCTCACCTGTTCTCGTCCCACTTTACCAAATGCACAGCAATAAGAAGCAGGCAGCCACCTCTCACTAGAAACAGATCCTTACTGGGGTTGCTGCTCTCCAACCCAACATCGAGGGCCTGCTGACCCCAGCAAAGCCGGAACCTCAACATTTGCTTAAGCAAGGGCTCCACTGTGTGTTCTCTAACATGACTTTTAAAGTTATTAGTCTTTAATGTTGTATTGGTTAAGAGGTCGAGAAAACCTGACAGATGCTTGCAGTTAATTGTGGTGAGGTAACACCAACTATGACTTTTAAACTGCCATCTACAGCAACCACAAGGACACATCTGGCATTGGTAGCACTCCTCAAGGCCACGCTTCGAAAGACGGTAAAGAGAAACTTGAAATCATTGTCCTCCTTCTGCTAAGGAATCACTGCTGGGTTTTGATTGTCCTTATTTTCAGAAGCTTCCGGCAGAACTGTGGCATTAAATATTCAGTGAAATACAAGTAAGGTTTGAAAATGTCTGCTCCAAAAGAGCTTGGAACCATTAGGGCATCTCATACTGCAAAAGCCTCTGCCTGGTAAGTTATGCATCAGAGTCATCTGCTTCTTACCTCAAAAAATGATCAGCTTATTTATCAGCTACAGGGAACTTCCCTTCCATTTGAAACAGTAATGTATTTCTGTTACTTGCAAAGCTAATGCTTTTTGGGAAGGACAGGGAAAGAATCTCTTCTCACATCTCTTTCAGTCAAGCTGACTTGACATTGGATGTAAAATTGGAACCACTTCTTCAAATAGAAACAAAAAGTAGAAGAAAGGTTGAATTACTTCTGAAGGCAGCTGCATCGACAGGCAGTTTAGCTGAAAGTTGCATTTGGAGAATATTTGACATCTCCAGTGCTGTGGAAGAGGTCAAGCAGTTCAAAAGAAGCCTTCTCGCTTACTTACTTCTAAGAAACTAATTCATTTTGTTATGATGAAGCACGGAGAACAGATCGCACATAATTCATTCTTCCATAAACATTTAATTGCAAAAATATGCAGGTTGTTTTCTATAATATAAAATATTATTACAGGGCTTGTAGATTTTTTTTCAGGCAGATTAAGCCAGGAAATTACACAAACTTGCAATATACAAGAGATTTGAGATCTGCAGATGGAAAGCTGTGTATAAAAGCCAGCCATGTTATCATTACTTTTATAGCATCTACAAGTGCAGTGCTTAAACACTGTAATAATTACCTGCTGCCTTGCTTCCAGTCCTTGTATTCATGGGGTAAAAAACAGACCATGCATTCTCCATTTTTGACTTTTGTTTGGTGCTGGAGATGGCTGATTTATAATTTATACTGTGTTCGATATTTGTAGTTACATCCAGAAATAGTATTTGCCAGTGAATATTATTGCAGAGGCCTTGACTTGTATCTGTTGTGTATGCAACGAAAGCACCTTAAGTTTCTCTAATCAAGATAATTGAAGCAGAAGAAGGTAAGCTGACCAGTTAGGGTCACTTGGAGCTGCACATTGTGCAGCAGAGTTGGTCTGTCCAACCATGTTATGGGAGCAGGTTGTGGAAAAGTTGGAAATTCTTAGAACACACTCAGATGCTCTCACGATGAGAGCCTTACTTTGTGAGTATTTTTTCTGGCCTTTAGGGTGCTACACAACATACATAGCTAGAAAAATGATCCCCTTACTGCTACACAGGGCAACCTTTGTTCAAGTATCTACCAGGGGAACAAATCTTCATAGCATGCTGGAGCATACAGAAGGGGATCTTAAGGTCCTGAATTCCGTTGGTCACACACGACTGAGAGCAAGTCAAGCTCAAAGGGGAAGAATTACACAATACCATGACATGGATGAGACCAACTGTATCCCGCGTCCATCAGAAACAGAGAAAAAAAATAGGAAGGGAAAAAAGGGGAAAAACAATGAACAGGTTTCCAAAAACTAGATGGAATTCTTACTGTGTCAAGTCCTCTCTGAATCAAGGAAGGGTTTTGCCCCAGTAAAGGGAGAGATTTTGAATGAAAGGCCCATGGCAACAGAAACAAATCAGCTCCACAAGTACATAATATTCAAATGAGTTTTACATAACTACTCTCCTTTTCTTCCAGCCTTCAGACTGCATGAAAGAATGGCAGAAAACCAAACTGAATATGAGAAAACCAGCCTGCAGGCCAGGGAAGGATCTTTCCCATTGCCTCTGTCAAATAAAGCATGCATGTTCCCAATAAATCACACCTTAAAATAAACCACACTCACCAAAGCAAATGAAAAAACCAAGAGGAAGGGCTGGGAGTGATGCACACAATCCTGCTCCCACCACACCAGCTGCCCTGCTGAAGAATCACAAGGACCTCCCCTGCACAGCTCTCGCATGTGGAAGCTGTCCCTGATGTGACACCATCATCCCAAAAGACCCAGTCCTGGAAATACCACTGCCCACTGGAAAGTGCATTTTACTGTTGTTGGTACAAAATTCATCTTGGTAGCAAGCAAATAAAACAAATTCAGCTGAACGTATCCAAGTTAGAAGCCACTGTAACTCCTGGCATTTTTGGAGACTGTGTGGTGAAACTTATCTTCAGCACATAGAGACTTTCTAGCAACTCCCACAGTCTACTTATTGCTGCTATGTGGCTACAGTGGTCATGAATCAGCGTGGCTTGTAAGTGTGGCCTGTGTGGTGCACTTCTGAGAGTCAACGAAGGAGAATACACAACAGAGTAGAAGGGAGGCTGGTCAACAGCAAGAGTTTGAACATATGCTCAGCAGTAGTACACTGAGGCGTTACCAACAGCCACCACACCTCTTCCCCTGATAGCATCTGAAAGGGACCAAGATAAGGACCGGTTTAGTGGGGCACAACACTCCTGTGTCTAAGCAGGTATTGGGTTGATTGATAATACCAATTTTGTCAATTAATTAATTGCTTGTTATCAAACTTTGGTTGGAGAAGTAGAACACACCTTTTAGTGTACTATCCCTTGCCTTTAAAGTCATAAAGCACTTACATTTTATAGCTTGTTTATTTTTTGCACATGATCTCACTTCTTCCAGTTGCTTAATCCTCTTATTACAATATATCTCATTTGGTTTACATCTTTTCCTGAGTGTCTCCTGTTTACTTGGTCAAATTAATCTGTCTTTTTTCTCCCAACTTTTCTTGTGTTTTGCTTTGAAAGTCTGTTTTACATGGTACCCCTCCCATTGTTTACATGTGTGTGGGAACAGAAGCCAGACTAAGGGGTGGCTGCTGTCCGACAGGGTAATAGAAACTAAATCTTCGCTTAGATAAACGTCTGGCACAACTAATGAGTCTTTTCTCATGGTTGACACTTCTCGGTGGTTCAGATACAGGCTAAACAAGGAAAATTAAGTGTTTATGAGGCTTATGGTGGCATGATTATTGCCTTGAAATAGAGTCACCATGCAGGTCAGGTTGTACTGTATCTGTAAAATATGAAAGATAAATAAGAATGTGTATTACTTTCCTGTTTACAGACTTCAACTTTCCTCCCTTTTTCTCATTCAGCTATAGGCTAATAAAGCCTCTGTTTTCAGCCCTCTTCCAGAAAGACTTCAGAAAAACTCAACAGATTAGGAATTGAGAGAGATCCTCAGCTTCTCTGTAGCCCCTTTTTAAGGAGCCAGAAGAGCGCAAAGATGTGAGGGCTACACCAGCAGTGCAGGGGCAGGACCCTGAAGCCCATACCTTTCCAGAAACAGAACTTGTCACGGGCAGAGGGGCACCTCACAGGCCTGTGCTGTGCAACAAGGACATTTTGGGAGCGCGGGCAGAGGAGGGGTCTAGCAGGGATCAATGTGGAGTTACTTTTGTAGCTCTTTGACCAGGGCAGTTGGGGATGGCTGAGGCACCTCTGCGTACAAAGTTGCGCCTCTGTGAGGTTTGGGGTGAATATACACCATGTCCTCATGTGGATATACCTATTGCAAGACAGACAACATCTTTTTCTGGTTACTACTGGTCTGGAACTGGTTTAAACAAAGGCAGAAAGTAATCCATTCCCAGAATGATTGTCCATATGGGGAACTCTGTTTATAAAGCCAAAGCAATTTAGCTACAATGCCATAAATATCTTCCTTAATTCCATCAATAGTTTTGTGTCAGACACCTTCCCTTGCCATTTTAGCAGGAGCCACAAGGCACCCTCCATCTGGACAAGCACAAAGCCTAGAGGTAAGATTTTAGGGTTTTATTGCTAGTACCAGATAATCTTCAATTATAAATTTTATTCTCAAACTAAGAATTCAACTCATTAAATCACTCTTACATAAGACATGCAAAGGATGGTAAACTAAAAGGTTTTGAACGTCTTTATTCTGCATGTACTAAAAAGAAAAAAGATGAAGGTGATGTAGAACAGTGGTGAGTTCCCCATGAACTTCCTATTAGACTCCCTGCCTTCTCATATGTGACCAAAATCTTTTTTTAATAAACTTGTTATTATAGTTCAGAGTCTCTGCCAAGTGTTTACAGTGTTGCCCTGAGTAACAAGTCTGAGCCAAGGGACTTAATTAAATGTAACCTGCTTTTTCAGTTATAGAATTGTCCTTAAACATCAAAAGGCAAGTGAACTTTAATAACAAAATCTGAAATCACTTTTTGTTTAAGATAAGTTATTTACTCCTCAAGATATATAATCAGTTACTTCTTAGAAAGCATATAGTATTTTCACAGGTAATATCCCACAACCATTTACAGATTTTATGACAAGTAACATAACGTTTGGAGTTCTGGCTTAATGTGAGAATCTCAGATTTCATACTTTCTTCTCAAGCTGTTTCATAGACCACATGGTTGCAGGGAAGAACATAGAAACTTAAGAAAAAAGTTTATAAATGATGGCCCTTTTGATCTCACAATATTTAATGTCTTTACAATTTTAAAGCCTTAACTTTTCATTTTGGAGCACTTGGTTATGCATATATTGCAATTTTTTTTTACAATCATCTCAGAGGAGTTTCTACTCATGAGGGCTTCTGTTAACTGCAAAGGTGGTTTAGGGAAGGTGCTGAAGAGTGATCTGAAAGTCTCGGATGGACAAACACAGGTGACACGGCTGCTGCCTCCCTGGACAGAGCTGCATGCTTGCTAAGTGGAACTGGACCAGAGTTTTCATTCACAGCAGTTCACGGCCCAGCGTATTGATGTAAGATGAGGATGATGCAGCTTATATTGATGTGCTGGGCTAGAAACCAGAGTGGCCAAACCTGCTAAATGGGCCTGCACCCCAGGCCGAGGTTGAGGTCCTATCTGACTCGCCGTCAGGAGGAGAGGCTGTGATGTTGATGCTCTCGCCTCCCATGGGCGCAGGAAGGGCGGGCAGTCCCAGCCAGTGCTGGACCACACCAGCCAGTGTCCTTTTGCCAGGCTGCTCTCCTTCAGAGGCTGTGGGTGCTCAGAGCAGATGCTTTCCCAGGTGAGAAAGTTTCAATGCCTTTCTCCTCTCCCTCTGCAGAAGTTCTAACTTCCCTGTTAACACAATGTTAATAATTTACAACATCTTAAACCTAAGCTCACCCTGAGACCCAGACTGCAGGTCAAATGCAGCTGCCTGGTAGGCCTGGAGATATCAGAAGCACCAGGGCTACACCTTCAGTCACCCTGATAGCGGAGCTGGGCAGTTCTTGCACAGGGGCAGGGACCAGGGTGAAGGCAGTAATTAGCCCCAGAAAAATGTGCAGAGAGCAATGAATCACAGCTGTAACATCACACGTCAGGTGGGGCTGGCAGCAGGGACTTACTGGATTGTTTCCTCTGACCTTTGCTCCTTCTGCCACACCTCGGTGGGCATTTTCTGTTGCTGAAGGTTGTGGACTGTTTCATTTCTCCCTGTTTGCTTCCCTCCATCTCATACCAACTCCCTGTCTCCAGCTGGCATACTGACCACAGCAAGTGGTCACTGGGGGGTCTCATGAGCAGGTCAGTGCAGACTGGCACAGGTTATCTGGAGAGCTCATGAAACCCCAGCCCCTGCAGGGTGCCCACGCACGATGAGACAAAGTTCCAGCTGTCCCCATCCAGTGTGGGCTGTAGTCCTGCTTTGAGCAGCAGTGTGGACTAAGGACCTCCAGTCATCCCTTCTGGAGAGGATTTCACCAATGCTGTGAAGTCATCCCACAGCCACACTGGCTCAGTTTCCAGCTCCACCTCTAAAGGTGGTACTGATGCACCCAGCCTGCTTGGATACTTTCTGGAAAAAACACGTGGTCCCAGTGCAAAATGAAGTCAAACCCTGGCATAGTGATTTATGTGAATCTGCTTGATTTCAGACACATTTTCCTTTTCACAAGCTCTTTCTTCTACTCCTCGAATTCAGGCTTATGAAGTCTTCAATACAGCATTCTGGTGTCTTTACATTTGTGCTAAACCTTTCAGCCTTGACATGTAAACAGTAATAAAGCTGAAGATCACTCCAGACTCCTAGAGACTGGATTGTGGGACAGTTGCCTGGTGTGTGTTACAGCAGTGATGAATAGTTCACCTATTAGACGCTTTATGGATGACTTTCCCTACTCACCATCTCCATCTGATTTTAAATGGCAATAGAGAAATCACTGGAGCAGGCTGTGGGAAGAGCTCTGCATTCCTGAGTTGGGTGAAACAACTGGTTGTGTGGAGTAAGCATTTACTTGGGATCACATAAACAGTTCCAACTTGAAAGAACCACAATCTCTAGATCCCAGTTTGTTTATATTTAACTTTGTACATCTCAGTTTGTGTGTTTTGTTAGTCTAACTAACGATGCTATACTAGTCTGACTGGATTGTGTCAAAATTTTCTGTTTACATTATGCGGTCTTCATGGTTTGAAAACAAAACAGGCACAAAATACAAATAGTGGTATATTGTAATGAAATGCTCTTTACATAAGGGAAATGCTCATGCTCTTCACTAAGTTTGTAGAGCAGAGATCTTAGTGATACTGAAGAGCCTCGATAATAATTACTGTCCAATTTTGAAGAAAAAGTGTAAATTAAGATAGCCGATGTGAAAATTCACCACAAAGGAAATTTGACAGCCTAAACAGGCGAGCAAGACCAGGCTAAATAAGCATGCAAAAGGCGTATTAGTGCTTTGAATTTATAGTCGTGCATATTTCATCTCCACGAGGAAAACCCCTTTGCCGTTCACACTTTCTTCTTCCATTTCTGTCGGGAATGCGTGACATTTCTTCCAGGGCACGACGCTTCTCCCGTCCCCAGTCACACCAAAGAGAAAGCGGGCAAGAGCTCGGTATTGTTTGCAGCCCCCGTGGTGCCACAGCAAGAAAAACGTATTTATTTAGAGTGCCAACAGCCTGCTCCAGAGCGGGATGGGGCGAGGGGCGGCGGGGTAGACGCTCCGGCCGAGGGCAGCGCCGCCGGGCCGGGGGTCGCGGGGGCTCCGCAGCGCGGGGGCCGGACTCGCCTGCGCCCGACGGGGCGGTCGGTGCCGGGGCCGCGCTGCCGCCCACGCCGCGGTTCGGGGAGGCGACGCTGGAGCCCCGCTGTGGGTAAGAGCAGGCAGCAGGCGGCAGGCGGAGAATTGCCTGCGGGGGCGGTGGGGGGGGCACAGCCGGACCCCCACCCCACTCCGCTCCGCTCCGCTGCGCGCCAGCGCTCCGCCGCTCCCGGCCGGGCGGAGAGACGGAGGGAGGCGGGCGGGCGGGGAGGGGAGGGCCGCGGGGCGGGGCGCAGCACGGCGCGGAGAGGGGCCGCCCCCCCGCCCGCTCCGCGGCCGCCGTCGGTGCCGGTGAAGGCGGCGGTGGCGGTGCCGCCGGCTCCCGCCGCCCCCCCTTCACCTCGCCCCGACACCGGAGCGGGCGGCCCCGCGTCCCCCCGTCCCCATGGCCGGGCAGGAGTGGGACTGGTTCCAGCGCGAGGAGCTCATCGGGCACATCAGCGACATCCGAGTGCAGAACCTCCAAGGTAAACCAACACCCCCGGAGAAACCCCTCCCTCCGCCCCCGCGCCGCCCCGCTCCCCTTCCTCGCTGTGCCGGTCCTTCCTCCTCCGCCTCTCCCCGTGCCCTGGCGTGGGTCTGCCGCGGGCTCCCCAGCCCGCCCCCCCGGGCCGTCGTGTGGGACTCCCCCGGCTCCCCGAGGCGGGGGCGGTGCGGGTGTGGGGCCGGAGCTGCCGAGGGGGAGGACGACGGGGCCCAGAGTTCCGCCCGGGCGCGGCGCCGGGCCCGTCCTGCCCGCCGAGAGCCCCGGTGCTGGGGCGAGCGGTGACGGGCCCCACGGGAGGGACGGGGCACGGGGGCTCCGCTGGTGCTGGGGATGCTGCGGCGGCGGGGGGCGGCACGGCCGGTGTCCCCGCCCCGGGCGGACACTGCCACCCACAGCCTTCTCCTGAGGGCCGTCGCGGAGGGGGCTGCCGGCTCCCCTCGCTCCCCATCGGGTGCACCTCACCGGCTGGGCGGTGCCACGGCTCTCCCTGCTCCGCGGTAGCTTTGCCTTTTGCTGCCCAGGAGCCCCATAAACTGGGGAGGGGGGGGGAGAGCCCGCCCCGCCACTCCCACGTGGAGTTTTGGAGGTACTCGGCCGCAGCCAGGCTCTAGGTCCGTGTCGGCGCAATCTGAAGGGAAGCCGATGGCTATCTAAGTACTCAATTCAGTGTACCTTCTCATAAGCTTCTGTTGAATAAACATAGAGCTTTTGGATAAATCATCTACGAGATGCTCTCCTATTCAGCCACAGGCTGTGCTGGCGGAAAGGATGCAAATACCTAGATTTGAATGTAGTTTGGTACCAATGTAGTACTTCCTCCGAAGTTATCCTTGCCCCTCACCAGCTAACTCTCCGTGATTGGCAGGGACAGCAAGAATTGATGAAAGAAGAAAAAGCAGCAGTGGTTTATGGGAGAACAATTTGTTTAATGTAATATACCAATCTTAATCAACAGCTCATGTTACACTGCAATATATCTTCATGTTCCCTAAAAAATAATAGACTTGAATTATAGGTCATTATCTCTTCCTGTTTATGCATAATGATATTAGGGAACTGTCTACTGGCAGAGGCAATGCAGTTGCTGGAAATTAGTTTTGGTTTGGCCTGATTATAGAAGATGTATAATTTATAAAAAGAGACACTCAAATTAGCCATTCTTTCAGCTCTGATGTTGTATTAATACAGTTAAATGCTGATGGGGTCACTCCACAACATTTTGACCTGCATCATCATGACCTCTGAAATTCAGATTTTGAGTACAGCCAGGACTGTTGATTCCAGGTTGAACTCCCCTTGGGTTTTGACAGTCTCTCATTACATTGTATTTCTACAGTTCTACATCTCTGACTCCTGGCTCTGTCTCTTGATTCTGTGTGTTAGCATGGATGGCCTACATCTGATCTCTTTTTGCTCAAAACTGTAGCAATTAAACCAGGTTTAACTATTAATTCATGGGCATTTTTTGAGAAGGAATAGAAATCTGTTCCTAAAAAGAGTAATAAGTTTGTGGTTTTGCCTCTCAGCCATTTGTGTAAGAAGGAGTTAAACTCATTTTCTTTTCTGGAACTTAAAATGCATTTATACAGATGCACACAGCCTTCTCTAAAATTCCTATAGTCCTGTAGGAGAATGTCATCCTACAGGGCAAATTCTTTTGAATAACATGTTCATGAAAAAACCTCCTGTTCCCTTCTTGCCATACAAGAGGAAATTTGAGAGATATATTAGTTGTCACCTTGCTTGCACTACTAAATAGGGTTTTAAGAAGCTTGATGCCTGGTGTGGGCTATTATAGGGGACAAAAAGCATTTCTTCTAAGGTGCTGCTCCAAAGCAAGTGATAATATCTATCGCTTGCAGTATATGTGCTTCGTAACACATAGTTCTCACATTTTCTTCTGGAGATGAAAAACGTTTTACAGATGGTGAGTCTGATACTTGGGAGAGTGTGATTTTTGTCACTTGGGAGCTCAGTGGCAAAGCACAGTGCTTCTCTTCAGTGTGGTTTCTTGTAAAATGGCAGCATATGCTCTATGTTCAAATGTAGTAATTAAACTTGCTCCTGCTGCATAATTCAAAATTCATTCTCTTCAAAACAATGCAATCTGAATCACTGCTAGTAGCATTGTCACTTGCAGAATCAATAACAGTTTTGATGTGCTAGAAAGTCATGAGTCTAGGATGAAAAACCAGCAAAGGCTGATGCAGAATTCCCAGCGGCACCAGCAGAGCTCCTGCAGGGTCACGCTGCTCAGGGCCATGCGAAGGACCTCAGGTGCTGAGTGTCCTCGTCTGCTGCTGCGTCTCCTGCTCCTGCAGCGCTCTCTTGCAAGACGAGCTGTGTTTGGGGTGGGTGCTGTGAAGCCGATGGCTTGCCTTATTCCAGAATGCTTCCTTTAAATGGGACGTTTTACATATGTGAGGGTGCTTCCCAGTCTCTGGGGCCCCCATGACATGAATTCAGACCTGAGTCGTGTCTGCAGTACACAGGGACTATGTTGTAAGGAGAAGAGGAAAGGTAGCAGCTAAATATTTGCAGATATGAAGAATACAGGAAAACACTGGCATATCTACATGGAGATGGACACTGACATCCTACTTCTTTTGATGCACAGAGCCAGCCAAACATGAGGTCTTTCAGGTCTGGAAGATAGATACAGGCATTACCGTCATGCTGTGTCCAAGCCATCCTGCCCAGCAGCTGATTGGAAATGGTTTAGTGCTAGAGTTACGTGATGGTTGGACTCGACCTTAAGGGTCTCTTCCAACCAGAATGATTCTGTGATGAAAGAGCACAACGAGATGAACTCAAGTGGTGATGACCATGAGAAACTGTACCACTAGCACCTCAGCAGCCTACCTGGTATTAAAAGTTTCTGCAGGCATCATACAGCCATCTGCTGTAGCGGTTTTCCATACCCTTTCTGCCTCCTTTTTAAAAAGCTAGAATTATTCGTTTCTCTTGACAATTTCTTCGTTATGTCTTAGCTAAGCTATAGAGCACTGCTGACAAAAAGTACTATTTGAAGATGGCATATGCTGTTTCAGTCTGTTGCATCTTCCCTCTTCTAGTTTGGCAGTTCCAAATCCAGGAAGGTACCAGGATGCTGGTTACTAGGAAGTGTCTGCTCTCATGGTGGTGCTTTTGCAGTGGTATGACCCCACTGAATTCAGGAGTTGTTCTAGGTGCATGTGCTGGGTGCAGAAGTAGCCTCGGGAACTATATATTCTGTCATATAACCAATGGATGGAATTATGGCTTCTGTGAGGCTTTCATCTGTTTCATCTGGAGACTAAAACTGATAGCCAGGGGTGAAATTTGCTAAAGTGACTGGACTTAGGGAGGAAAAAAAAGGAGGTTTTAAAAATGGAGTTACAGCCAAATGCTTAGACATGAGCATATGATGACGGACTTTCATTTTCCCTTTCCATCAAGATCAGAGAGTTTCCATTTTGTTTTCTCAATGAAGGAAGTGATAGTTCAAAGCTGTCACAGGTAAGCGATGCTAAAAGCCAAGCACTCTGCTTCTGTTCTCGACAGAGGTAATTTCAGGGTACAGAGGCAAAAATGACAATCTGATGGGGAAGAGGAGAGGGGAATGTAAAAAGGGAATAAGCACCAGGTATGGTGATGCACAAACTAAGTTCCTTACTCCAGGTCTGTTTGGTTTCTAGGTGCATTTAATAAATTGATATTCTTATGCAATTTGTTCTATTTGTATATTCTCCATAGTGAATTTCTCCACATACTGAAAGAGAAAAATGGAAAGCCTGCGCAGAATGTAGGAGCACATCATCAAGCAGTGGAAAGCTCAATAATTAATTTCCTGCCATGAGATGTTTTTTTTTTCTCTTTCTTTCTTTCTTTCATTCATTACAACACCAGCGGGAACATTTTGTTACAACACAAGAATATTTTAAAATCTTTCCTACTGGAAGCTTGATTTAGGATCATCAGAAATATACTCCCGTATGTGGTGAATTGCACTCACTAGAAAGAGGCGACATCTTCACCAGGAATTATTCTCTTTTAGGTAATATTTTAGTCCTGTGCTTTGCAGTAGTCTGAATCTATATTTAATATTATGTATCTTCCCTTAAATTCCTTGGAATTAAATATGTGGAGGTGAATACTTGTGCAGTCAAGTATTATTGTCCATCTCTGACAAACAAGTACTGTTACCACCATTTAAAATAATTATGGTTTGAATGTCTATTTTTTATAACAGAGTACATGGGCTGGGATGGCAGAACTCTACCATTCTTCTATTAGAGGACTAGACAGGGAGCCCAAAGTCCTGATACTCATCATTGTGCTACTCACTCAGGGTTTGATCCAGAACTCACAGAAATTCATAGATGTTTATTCTTTGATTTCAGTACATTTCAATACTTTATTGAGTCTCAGGTTTGCTCTGCTGAGGGTTGCATGGTCTTCAAACATACCTGGAGGGCTATACAGGAACATACTGTAGTGATGTCACAAATAATGCCAAAAACACTGGTGACAGGCTGAAAGAAATAAACTGAGCAATACCAGCCCCACTGGCTCCCCATCCTTGTCCTAGTTTCTACCTTTTCATTAATCGCTTAGTCTTAAACTCACAGCAGTCTCTGATTTTGCTTGTCTTTCTGTTTGTATCCTTAAGATTTAGACTTCTGTAAGCTGTGGACAGCGGTAACTACAGTTGTTACTGATATGAACCTCAGCTTCCTTTGAGATAACGGGTCCCAAAAGCTGTGTCTTAAGAGACAGTGAGGGTGCTCAACTCCTAATAGTTAACTCTCTCTTTCAGTGAGAGTATCTCCATATCTTTTCTTTGGGGACCTTAGGCATCTCTGAAGGACATCCATCAGGAACAGCTTATAGGCAGTCAGGAACTCTTGAAAATGTTTCTCTCTCTATTTGTGTATATCCCTTTATGTATGAAGCATAATTCTTCTGACTGTCGCACCTAACTAGAAAAAGTAATTTTATTTTTTGTTTTTTACATTATAAGATACAGCAGCGTTTAGTCTGTGTGCTGTAGTTTGTCATGCCTTTCAAACACATGGAAATTTTACAAGTGGAAGGAAACCTTTTTTAATACATCCATTCGTTCTGAGAAAAGCAAGGTGCTGTAACTGTTGATTACTTTAATTCGTCTATAACTTGTTCCCGTATCTAGCGGGATTTCATTCTGCGTGTAGACATTTTCATTTCAGTGGAGCTCTTTGTAGATTTAGGTAACATTTAGAAAGATTTAATTGCTTGGAGAACCTTAGATGAAGTCCTGTAGATCCACAAAGTGATGCTATTCTATGTAAAAGTGAAGTTAAATAGGCCTGAGAGTTACAAACATGGACCCTCAAAATAAAGATTCAGACCCAGGTATAAGAAGCCAAAGATAACGCTGGAAACATAAGTCTTCTGGTGGGGATGGTCTCCATAAGGGCACTCTGATACCTGACAGTATTTGTCAGCAATGGAAGGAAAACTTACCTGCTGCAGATGGAGGGAGCCCTGGCAGTGAAGTGAAGGAGCAGTGAGAGGCAAGATACAGATTGCAAGTTTCAGCAGGCAGTTTTAACAAGGTCAATGCCTCATTTCTCTAACAAATTAGGCGTCTGGTCTCTCTGTCCCATTGCATGGATGAAATTACACCAAATTCAAATCATGCCCAGTAGCTCTGCAGTCAAATGAACTCTTTCTTACACCTGTGTATTAACACCTCACTGTAAGAGAGACTGTGTTTGGCATCCAAGTATGGACCAGACTCGAGGCATGGGGTTGATCTGTTGTCACTTGCCAACATCAGCTTCTCTATTCTTTCCTTGGTGAGCTGTTCGGTCGCTGACAGCCTCAGTGTTTGGACATCTGGTGACATCTCAGACCCTATTGCTTGCCTGCAGTTGAATTGCAGTTTAAAAATGGCAGTCTGTAAAACACAGTGATTAAACCAGTGCTGATTAAAAAATGTCCTGTACTTTTCATAGTTTCTCCTGCTTGTTTTTTGTTTTGTTCACTCAGCCTGGGCAGAAATTCAAAAAACGTTCTTTCTCCTAAAGACCATGTTGAAGTTATGTCACTTGCATTCTGAAGTATTTATCACCTTTACTTTGAAAATATTACAAAAGAATTAATTTGTTTCCTTTTTCCATTTTAAAGACAGGTTCCTGTTGGACTAGAATAAGGAACCTTGGGCATTTTGGCTTGTCAATGTCTGTTTAAACATTATTGTTTATGTCCTATGCTGCTTAAACTTAGTGTTATTGCAGAATGATTGTCAAGGGGAAGTGCCAAATGTTATCTATCTCTTCATGTAGAAGTCAAAAATATTCTTATAATTATATATTCAGAAGAAGAAATTACCTCTGTGTCAGTGCTGGGGTGGTGAAGGGCATCACAGCACCTTTTAAGAAATTTACATGTTTCTTTACGTACTGTTCTATTTTTACCTCTCCCCAACCAGTTAAATACAGGGACTGTAGGTGGAGGATTGCAGGATGGATTTTGCTTCATTATAATTGCTGCATATTTCTGTGCAAACAGCTGAGCTGTGTTTTAGCTGTAGTTTGAGGCTTTATACCCACAAACACGAGTTTAAATTGACATCTTGTAAGGAGACTCATAATAGCAACAGCCTGGATGTCTGCAGAGTGAACACTTGTGGACATGTAACCTCCAGCAGAGAGGATTTCCTTCTAAAACCAGAAATCCCACTGCATCTGAAAAAATGTTATCAAAAGCACTTGAAAGAAAACACTCATCTCTATGCCTGTTATTTAATTTACTGGCATGATTCATGACTTTTGTGTAAGACTTCGAGGGATTTTGTTAATTATTTTCCACTAATTCAGACATATAGAAAAATATATTTTAACTGTAGTATCTTAAGAAGTTCTGATATATATCAGTGTAATTCAGACCCAGTGAATCTATGAACAATGACTTTTCCTGTTTCTTATACTTTTAATGTAGCATCTTTTACTGTTGTTAGTCAGAAGTGAGATCTTTCTCATTCATCATTCTCTAGACCAATGCTGTTATTTGCTTCACGGGGGAGATTTTTGTGCTTTTCTCCTTTGGTAGTATAATTCTAGTTTACAAAATAAACGCTCATGAAATATGTGCCACAGGATTGATTTCAAATAGAAACATTTATATTCCAGTCCTTGTTGCCTTTAATGCATGGATCCCTTTGGATCTTTATCCTACCCTAATTAAGACTGGAGATGAGTGCATTTCATAGTGTCCCAAGCTGGACAAAGAAGCCTCTGCTTTTGTGCAGTGTCCATTATAAGGAAACACGGCTGTTTAGTGGTGTTTAGATTGGCAGGACAGGCAGACCCCAGCCCTGCAGTGCAGACTCCTGAGGCTGCGGTGCTGCCTCGCTCACTCCCGCGATTCTCCGTACATCTGAGCCCATGCGGAGCCGTGCTAAAGTCAGGGATGCTCTGCCCATGAAGTGGCCCAGCGACATCAGATTGTGTCACCAGGGCCTTCATGGGCACAGGGATTTTAAGTAGAAGGCCAAATATTGGCTGAAGGCAGCAAGTCATGTTCTGCTGGTCTGTACCAGGGGATTTGTGGCTTTTCAGGCAACTGGACTTCTTGGTTTTCTCTTTCACGTTTGGGTTGAGTTAGAGGCTCTTGTAGTTACCTGGTTGTGAAATGAGTCTCGATTGTCTAATTAACTGCCGTCTCGGTGAACACCACGGTGCTTCTGTTCTTATACTGGGACCCCCGGGATGGGTGCTCTGTGTTTTAGCCAGACTCAGATGGAAGCTCACATTTAGGTCTTGTACCACAAGTCATTCCTCAGAGGGACCAAGGCTCTCCCAAGCAGCTGTGGCTCAGCAGTTGCAGTCTCCATGTTAACAAAGAGACCTTAAAAGAAAATATTTTGTACGTTGCACCAGGAAGAAGGTGTTTACAAGAAGATGAACTTCAAATACACTGCCTACATGCGTTTTTTTCCCTCTGCACCCAGTTTACTGTTACTGTAAGGGGTTACCACTTCTGTCAGTGGTGACATGGCAGGTCCTACTGTTTTTGACCTGTTCCTCAGAATAATTCACTTGGTAGCACTTCTGAAACCTCTGAAAGGTCTCTGATGTGTGCTAATCTTGCTGTTGCCTTCTAACTCTCAAGTGCTTATGAATAGCTACATTTTTATTCTTCCAGCATATTTTTCCTGTGTTTTCTTCAAGAAGCCCAAATAGCAGTGCAATAAACCCCTCGATGATCAGGCGACCACGCGTTATTCATATGTTGTGAGAGCTGTATTACAGCCTGAAGTGGCCGTTCCACGTGGCTCCAGCTGAAGCTCTGAGCTGCTGCCAAAGCACAGGGGCAGGTTACGAACACGAGATGTCTTTCTGTTGTGCACTAATGGTCAGATAGAAGTACTTTGCCATTTTCTTTTATTCTTTGCAAAGAACCCTCTAATGTATATCAATAAGTTTTTTGCATATGCAATCAGTGTAGTTCACAACCAAGGGCTAATTAAGCTTCTCTTGGCTCGGTGAAAAATAAGAAGGGCAAGAGAGTCCTGGCACCGCGACAAATGAGAGCAATGCCAACGAAGATAACTTTGTTAAAATCTAATCCTTCATATGACTGCATCTGGACACGTGATTAAAGCTTCCTGGCTCTTACTGATGTTCATGATAAACACGAACTGCAGTTATAACTTAATAAAGATATTGAATTTATAAATAACATGGTATGAAATGTCCACTTCAGACTTATTGTCTGGGATATATGTAAGGAAATAAACATAAATCTGTCTGGGCTCTTTGCCCAGGGAGAGTAACCAAGGCAAACAGAGGTGGGCAGATGGGGGAGAGCCATGGAAAAGCAGAGTGCTCAATCCCAGCTGCCTGGTCCTCAGAAGCCTGATGGGAGCGGAGGAGGGGCTGCGGCCAGCACTTCCATGGGGCACTTGAAATCAGTGAATCGTGAAAATCCTGCCCAAACAAGATGAGATTTCAGAGACAAAATTCCCATTAGATTCTCCCTTTTTCACAAGGTACTTGGTAGGCCTGTTTCTGTTACAAATCCTGAGTGACTCCAGCAGTTATTGTTCAGAGTAGCTGGAGGAGTGCTTGGTCCCTGTCCTTGTTCTCAGGTTCTGCGCTGGGCAGGGGACTTCCCAGCCCTGATGATTAATGCCACTGAACAGTATTTGGTTCCTGTTACTCTCAGGTGGCTTTTTTGTCTTTTTTTTTTTTTTTTTAAAGATCTTCCTGGATACAGGGCAAAGAGTGATTTAAAGTTGTAGAGACTCTTGTGTGAGGTTTTCTATTTCAGCTCAATATAAAGTAAAAAGTTTTAAAGGGACCTAATGTTAGTTAAAAAGAATTTGTGCTCAGCCTTCTTCCAGAAGTTAATACAACTATTGACCTTGGCTGAAAGAAGACTGAGTATGAATTTTTGCTGGCTAAGCTGTATTTCTTCTTTTGAAGGTAGATGGTCTTTTTGATGTATTCAATTTTGACCTTTCAAAACTTTAAAACGTTGTGCATTTACCAGAAGGACCAAAGATAGGAGCTTTAATTGTCTTCAAAAACTGTGAATATCAAGAGGAAGCACCATGTATTAGCTGCTGATACAGCTAAGGGATGCTATAAAGTCCTTCATCTGTAACGCTGCAGTTGACAGTATCAGTCATCATGAGTTCATTTTAATTTAAGAACTTGGAGGTCACACCAGTGTGATTCCTCTGAAGTCAGGAACGGTTGTGACCCCGGTGGTGGTAGCCCACGTCTGCAGGACAAGGTCAGCGCATGCTTCCCATCCAGCCCTGGGTGTCACTGAGAGGGACCGTCCTCAGGTGCTGAAGGATCCAGATGTAGCTGGGGAGGTCTGGAAAGCTGATACCTGTCTGTCTCACAAGACTGTTTGGAAACTAATTAAAGCATCCAATTATATTCATATTTTATTTCAGATGGTCAGATCTTGGATAACTTTCAAGTCCTTAACTTCTTTTAATTTTGCAGGGGGTGTCTAAGCATTTTTTCGTTGCCTATCCCACAGATGGCTCTAGAGCAATTATTTTCATGCAAGATCCCTGTTTTTTCATGCATATGGAGTCCTTCACTTCTGTGCTGAGACTGATGATGAAAGCCTGTTGCTGAGGTGGTCTGGGTACCTACAGCAAGCTCAGATGAGACCCCTGTGTTGCATCACTCGAGTCAATAGACAGCTTTGCCATTCAGGCACTTAATTATGAACTGAATGTTCACTTGACCTCTTATATTCTCATTTCACTAATGAACCAAAACTTACAAAGAGTGACTGACTGCGGAGCTGCTGCAGTTTGGGCTCTGTGAGCCAAAGTTTCCGCTCATTTCATTTATCACACTAATGATCAGTTTTGGAACTTGAACACAGGCTGCCTCTCAGGAGCTGCATAGAGAACACAGATTAATGTGCTGACCTGATGTCCACAAAAAGATTGGCATGGGCTGCCCACTGCATTTTGACTTGCCAGTCCTGCTGCACGCGTATGTTCTTGCATGCTGCATCCTTACAGAAGGAGCGGGCTGCTCTGGGTGTGGAAGTCACATTTCATAACTGTGGTTTTACAGAGGGGGACCAGGCTTGAGTTCTGGTACTCAGATAATGTTGATGCCCATAGGCTTTGCTTTCCCATTGCTCTGCGTTTGTCTTGACTAAAATTGATATGTGTTCTTAATACATTCTAGCAGGGAGTTATTTCTGTTTCTTTAATATTTGAGCATCTCCTGGTTTTGATGCATTTGACACCCCTACATTAGGGTTGGAGATTAATTGCACATGAAAGCCAGAGGGCTTGTTTCGAGTTTATCCAGACAGCCTAATAACATACTTTTCTGTGTGTGAACACGGAAAGCTTTGGTAGAGCAAGCCTTGAACCATGGACTTGTCTTTCCAAAGTGATCATTGTAACTACCTGACCAAATTCCTGTCTTCGCACTTTCTTTTTCCTTTCCTTCACCATCTGACAGCAAAAGCTCATCATGTCATCTGACAATTCGCATGAACTGTAATACATATATGCTGCCTTCTCTATTGTAAGCTTTTAAAACTTGCTAATTCACAGGAGTTACCATCCTATCTTTCGTCCCAGCATGTGGTGTTCCCATGTTTGGCACTGGGTGGTTTCCTTCTGCGTTTGCTCGTCCTTGTTGGTGTTTTCTCCAGTGCACACCAGTTGGTGCAAAGGCTAACCGAGTGCAATCAGATTTCATTTTGGCTTGCCTTAGGGTTTTTTAAATGCAAGAAGAACAAAATGTTTGTGGAATGGAGTCCACCTGCTTTTTTCTACTTCTCCCTATTTGTGAAGATGTATTTTTGAAGTCTCTTGTTGATCATCTTTATAAATTACTATTTTATCATCTTCAGGTAAAACTGTTTTTTTCCAAGTGCTTTAGAATAATCTCAGTCAAGATCAAAATCAGCTGCGCTCCCTCTGCCTCTTCTTACTATGCTTTCAGTTCACTGAGTTTGTTCCAGGAGTTTTGTTTGCCTTGGTTTGAGTATGTGTTGCTAGAAAGGAGATAAAGCGGAGCTGAGAAAGAGAGAAAACTTGCTAGTAGAGTCTGGAAGAGGGTAATTCATGGTGAACATCTCCAGGAACTATGATTTGTTTTCTTTGAGGAATGTATGCTAATAAAAGCTTTCCGTTTGCATGCATAAATGAAGCTGATTAAATTTTATCTCAGGCTGAACTTGCTGTCAAATCATACTCTGCAGTTCAGTCGTCCAAATCATCCAAATATTATTTTAAGAGAGCAGTGTTATATCCACTATCCTGAAACCCTGTCTGAAAAAACTCGGTGGGGTAGAGAGGAAGACCAAGGGAGAGCTTATTTAGGACACGGATGAGACGTATTTATCTTACATGAATGTAGAGGGATATCTACCTAAAGATGACTTTCTGCCCTGGATGATTAAGGATGTGTTCTGCAAGAGAAGGAAGCCAGAGAGTTTAGAGAAACAAAATTAGACATAGAACAGTCAGATTCTGTTTTTCCTTTCTGCAAAGGTCACAGAGGCAATTAATTGCCTCACCTTGAAATGCAGTTTATGATGGAAATTATGTGATACCATAGAGTGTAAGCTGCCTTGAAGGTAGTTGTAGTTGGAGTCGTGTGGTGTTACAGCTTGATAAATAAGCCATTCTGACCTGCTCCTGGAAGACTCCTTTTCTTCTTTGTTTTCTTTTCCCACTTTCTCAAATGTTTTGATGTCTGGTGATCTCCATCTGGGCTTGGCTTCATGATGTGAGGAGAGGAGAGCATTGCTGTTTAGTTTCATGACTCTTAGAGTTCAATTATTACTGCTAAAGGAACGAACAGATGACAGGTGCTTTGCTGAGCCCTTTCTTTCCACTTTCTTTCCTGTCACTGGAGCACGGGAAGTGCTGAGACCTGGCAACTCCTGAAACAGCCCAGGCAAGGCCTCCCCATGGCACTTGGGCACTGACTTGTGATCAGTGCGTGCGTAGGAGCTGATCCATTACTTAAGGCTTCTTTGGGAACCCCAAAGAACAATAATATCCTGTTGACTAGGATTTTACTATTTATATCCATCAGCTGAGCAACCGCCTCCTCTGCCTGCTCCCTGGTTACCAGTCTGTAAATCTGTCTTTGGGCCACGTTGTCTGTTGCATGGTTGACAAATTGATTTTTAATTTCGAAATGAATTTGCTTGAGACACTTAGAAGGGCAAATACAGTAATGAAGAAATGTGTCAGCATTTCTTGCTTAGTTAACCTGTTAGCTTTTTGGACATCAGGCAAAGAGACTGGCAGGATGCTAACCTAAAAATAAGGGGTATCATTAGAAAACAGTACAAACCTATAGCAGTGCAAAGAGGAGAACAATTAGATCCCTTATAGGTATGTTTGTAGAGAAGTGCTGACACACACCTGTCAGATTAAAGACCGAATCTTGCCACCCACATACTGTCCCAGCAGTTTATTCCTTCCTTTTTTCTTCCTTTTTTTTTTTTTTTCTGCAGCAGATTTTCAATCTACTTAAATAGAAAAGGTGCCATCTTTCAGAAAAACCCTTCCCTGGCTTTGAAACATAGGGAAAAACATGTCAGATTTAGCCTGGTGTTTTCTAGACTGTTTTTTAAAAGGCGAGCCTTTTGAGAGGGGCTGTACAATTCACTTCAGAGAGAAAAAATACAGTCAAACCTGTGGGAGTCTGCTAAGGTGAAGTGAAAAGAATGCAATTATTTCACTGGGAGCTTTTATGAAGATTTTTGAGGCTCCTCTCAGAAACCGAAGTGTGTTAATAATGGGACTTAGTCATAAAGCCCAATTGCTTTGGCTCCGATATGGATAAACCCTGTCACAGTGGGAGTGGGTTACACCTGATCTGAATCAGAAGAAGCCACCGCTCCGAGGTGAAGCTGTTTTTAACCGTGTGAACATGGATCACGTAGTTCTCTTGTTTTGCTTTGGTGCCATCCTGCATGACCAGAGACCAGTTCTTTTCTGAAGACCTTACTGCTGTATCCCCCATCACAGCACCGCGCAGCCCTCGGCTTCCCAGATGCTTCTTCTCCGCACTTTGGGAGCGCGGTGGTTCTGCACAGCTCCCCTCTGGCACTCCCCAGCTCTGCCGTTTGAGGTTTTCTGGTGAATATACATCCTCCGTGTTAAAGCACTTCAAGCAAAATACAGGGCATGTTGAGCAGTTAAAAGTGAGCTGGGAATACTCGGAGAAACCAGTGTATTTGCTGAAACCATTTTCTAATTAGAGTGAAAGCTTTCTGCTTATAGAAAGTTTGGAGTATTTTTGTTACCATCTGGATACCTAAGCTTGGACAACAAATCACTTCTGACATAATGACGACAGCATATAATACTGTGTTCTTCTAACCCATGCCTCATTAATGTGGAAGCACATGGATTTTCCTGCAAAATGTTGATTCGCCATCTGTGCTAGTATTTTTTGTATGAAGTGAAAGACTGCCCTTTGTGTTGCGATTGCAATAGACCCGTTCTGCTTTTACTGACTCCTCTCTGTTGGACCAAATGGGTAGGTCACAGAACAAAATAAAACTGCACCAAGCAGTACTTCCTGCTACTGCTTATCTACCTTACTCCCAATGTGGGAGCTATCAAAATTTATTAAAGGTGGAACTCAAAAGATTTAGTGACATTTTCTGTTGTTCTCACTTTTCCTTTCCCATCCTTTGGCTTTAATTTGCTTACTTGGGCTGTAAGCCCCTGGTTTTGGGGAAAATGTAAATTCCTTGTATGCCTGTTGTAGCTGTCAAAACCTGAATAGGAGAGTGTGTAAAGGACAGTAACATTGCTGAAGTTAAAATGGTTTAGGTAGATTTAAAATGGTTTAGGTGGGAGTTGCCCAATGAATGGGTTGCAGTCATGTTGCACTTCAGTTATTATATAAAATAGCTTAGAGGTTATTTACCTTCAGAGCTAGGCATTAGCATTTTGAGTCTGGTCTATGTCTGGGGATCCTCAGCTTCATTGTACTTCTCCACTGACTTCTTAATTGCACTTTAAATTTTTCTGCCTTCAATGTGAGGCATTTCATATTTACAGATTAATAGTTAGGATTCCTATAAAGAAGATGTCACAAAGCAATCTGTCTCTTCACCATCAAGTTATTTGAAGTATCACAAAAAAGATGTTTTACTTGCTCTGAAACTTTATTCCGCTACCATATAATTGGTAGCTTGCTTCATACTCACAAACCAGGATTGGTGGTTTCCAGATTAAACCCATCAAACCTGGGGATCTTTAATCATCTTATTTTTTCATTATCTCTCTTGGGTTTTGCTTTTTCATGTTCTTGACCCTGAGAAAAAGATGGAACATCTTTAGATAAATATTAGCAGTAAAAATGTAATCTGCTTCAGTAAATTAATCTACATAGTATGTTTTAGCACAGAACAATTAAGAGACAGATTCTGTTGAACTTTGGTAGTTTCACTTCTGCAACCTCATGGAGATCAGCTGCCTTGTGGAAGATATTGATCTAAATTTTATTAATGAATTTTTAAGGTAATTTTGCTACATCAGTAGATAAAACCAAAGGAGGAGGAAAGGGCTTAAAAAGAGATTCTTTCTGACATTTTGTGGAACAAAATCCTCCACTTCTGGGGAGGACAGACAGGACAGCAAGGAGCAGCCTGCTCTGGAGCGGCTGGAGATGGAGAAGCTGGTGGGGCAGGAAGGCGACTGATCCCCATGCTTTAGAGGCAAGTCCATCTCTCTTCAGACACAGTGAATGACTGGATTCAGTAACAAATTGGAAACAGCCATAGTGAAGCCTTTCTCAGCTCCCTGAGGCTAACTTCTGGTGGGCTCTAACGAAGTGGAAGCAGCAGTGACTGGTGGCAGTCGGCAGGATGTTATCAGAGAATTGATTGGAATAGCGTTTTCTGAAATGAGAGAATGTGAGTAGGAGAGACCTGAACATGTAGGTAGATAAAAGCCTATGATTTTGCCTGCTGGGATGAGAAAATCCAAAGGTGTTTCCTGGTGACATGGAGGAGGAGGTGGTTACAGCATAGGAAGCTAAAAGATATTTTGATGCTTTGTTCATGACTTGGATCCACTAAATTATGCACATGTGCAAACCTCTGTAACTATAAGCTGTTACGCTTGCCTTCATCCTCCCTACTTGTCATATTAATATCCTTGGCTGCAACTGGGATCTGATCTTGCACCCACTGAATTTTTTGCCGTTGAGCTCAGTGGAGCTAAATCTGGCAGCTGCAGTGGCGGAGCCGCCGCTCTCTGCCGGGCCCACGAGCGCAGAGTTGCGCGCTGGAGGTTCCGAGCACACGGTGAGGGCCCCCAAGGGCTGCAGCATGGCTGCAGGCAGCTTATGTAAATATATCTTCCTGCAGTCCAAAAACCTGAGTATACAGAAATACATACCTGAATTAGATACAGATCCGTGAATCAGTCTGACATCCTGAGCTGTTGTCCTTGATTGGCATGTTGTCAGATGGCCAGCAGCACATGCGTGCAAGAGGGGTGATGTGGAAGCCCCTAGGTGGATGTTACAAGAGCTTTACACATGTATTTGTCTAGGTGTAGTAGTCATTATTGTGGTTTCTGGCCTACTTCTCAGCAAAGCAATTAGCAAGTCCGAAAGGTCTTGCCTAAAGGCTCTCACAAGCCATGAATTATGCATTTAATTCTGTATCCTGCCTTCCATTTCTCTAACATGCGCTTTCAGAAGATTGTGTAATGTCTATTTACCCCCTTATTTTCCCTGTAAAAATTCAGCGACCTGGTGCCCAGAACAGGGGAACAGGAAAGAGTTTTTGTCATTGCTTTGCAACATACAACTTTTTTTTTTTTATTTTTATTTTCAGGTGCTGTATATGAAAGAAAATGCTTGTTGCCAGACAATAATATCTTTAGGCTATCCAGTACCTTCCCTGATGCAAGTCCTGAGAGCAACAGCAATCTGCTGGGCATTCAGCAGCAACAGCTGCTGCCTGTCTGATACCATTAAAACACAGATTTAGCATTTATTTACAACACCACATAGCAATGAAGCTGGTTCCTGCCACTCTGATACGGTGTAGCTGAGGAATAACCTAGAGTGTGTCTACATGAGTACACTCAAAAGTTAATCCAAATTAACTTTTCTGAAAGTCAATTAACTAAATCACTCTGGATGCTGGTGTGATGGTTCCTCTGCAGAACGGAGGTGGCTCTATCTCAGCTGTTGATAGTTAAATGTAAACTGAATTAAGGATGCTTTTTTCGTCTGGTAGTGTTTTGAGACAAGCTGTTACCGGTGCAGGTCTATTGCTGCCTGTTTGGAGTTGACCCAAGTCCTGGCAGCAGAGGTGGATGCAGAGCAAGCAGGGAGGGTGGCAGAGGAGAGGACCCTGACCTAGGGGTCTGGACCATCGGGCTAAGCGTGTGCTTTGTGCCAGGGTCAGCACAGGTGGAGCTGGACTGGTCACAGCCGCCGGCACTAAGAGACGAGCAGAGGAGCGGTTTGACTGGAAAGGCTGAATGCGGAGCCCTGTCCTGCCAGAGCAGTGGGGCTGGGGCTCATTTGTGTGTGATTCTGGCTTTTGCTGGTGCCTTGAGGCAGTGAGGAGGAATCATGTGGCTACTCCGAACAAAAATAGGTGAGCAGAGAAATTGATGAGTATCTCCCTGCATTTCTGTCTCAAGGAGAAACTCTTCTTATAACAAGGACGCTCAGAAAGGGCCAGATGTCTGTGTGTGTGGATATGTTTACTTGCATTTGACAAGGCAGAGTTATGTACCTCAATGTGCTTGTTTCCTGGAAGCAGTTAGTGGGTCCCCTCCAGACTTTGGGATGCTCCAGGGAAGCCTTTGCTTCCCTAAACTCTCCTGGTTTTCCCTGCACTGCCCCATGGCTGTATATTACCTGTTCATGTGCTGATCCTTGGGATACAATAATTCCTCCAACTCCACAGAAAATGCTTTCCTAATTCAGTGCCATGACAGTGAATGTGGGATGAAAAATGGCTTTCAGCTGCTTCAGGAGCTCGCTGCTGCCACCTCTCAGGAGTCCCCAAGGAATCCTTCACTTCTGCTCATCTCTCAGATCAGTTTTTTAGGACACAGACCCACCCACGCTAGTGATGGTAACTCCAGGCAGGGTCACCTAGGAGGTAATTTGGTCCCAAGGGCCATTGTTTTGCTGCTGGGACTTCTCTGCGGATGCCGGGATTGTAGCGTGTGGGGGTGGAGGAACTCACAGATCCAGTGCCCACGCTGGCAACACCACACAGGCTTTGTTTGCCATATTGGTGTTCCTGTGCTTGCTTTGCCCTTCTGCACTCAAAATCCTGTGTAGTTACAAAAGTCAGTTATAAACTGAGGCTGCTCTTGGACTTCCAGTAAATCTGAGATTTAGTTGTCAGGATGAGAAATATTTGGGTAGTTAAGTTGCTGCCATGGTATAAGCAAGGTGAGGTTTGTAGGGAGAGGTAATGTCTTTTATTAGGCTGGCTGATAGGTTGCTTTGTTGTTTTTCCAGCTCCTGTTTGTTGATCTAATAAAAGCTCCTGCCCCACCTCAGACTTTTTTTTTTTTTTTTTTTGTGGCATGCTTATCTGAGTAATAGAAATCAATGAAGTTAGCCTAGTGCAAGTGGTCATGTTTCCAGATTGCAAGCTATAAAACAAATTCAACATTAATTTGTATAAATCCAGATCATTTATTGCATTGCTTATGTTGCTTTTCTGGTCTAATTTGTGACCACTGAGAAAAATTATGTTCTTTCATTTATACAGAATAATCTCCTGAAAATATATCATTGCTTCAATAGCATAACTACAAGTAAGTAAGATTACAGCAGTGACTGACTGAGAATGACAAGAAAACAAAAATCACAGCCATGGTCTAGCCTGACTGCAGTTGCAAAATGTGAAATTTTGACCTTGATAGGTATCAAATGGATGGATTAAATTAAAACTGTAAGCAGGAGAACATTGTTTAGCTGAACAAAGTTACCCAGTAGTGTTTCATAGTAAAAAGCAACACAAAAAATGCACCTATTCAGTTTGCAGGCTTGTTAGTAATTCGAGCATTTATAATGTATGAAAACAAGAAGTTTCATTGCTTGAAATGTAAATATTACAAGTCATACATACATTTTCCCTAGTTTATTTGACTGTGTAGGGCGAGGTCTATTTGAAGTTCCTCCTACCTTAGTTTATCTATGCATGGAAAGCACTTAAGGAGTACTCCAGGGAGGAGGTACAAGCAGAGGCTTGGAGATGCCCGAGTGTTTCCCAAGCCCTTGCCAGGCTTTCAGTGTTGTTCCAGGATTCCAGGAGTAGCCGCAGTGTTGAATTCACCTTTTCTGTTCTTATGATGGCTGGCAGAGCAAAGTGCGAATGTGCTTTAATTTACTAAATCAGGGTTCCATTTACTAATGAAAGAGCCACGTTTGGGAGAGCTTCAGTGTAAGCAGTAGGGAAGTTGCTTAGACTGCTCACCTCAAAACTATTTTGGCAAATGTTTCCGTGATGAAAATATAGTCTGCTCCTATCTGCAGTCACCATAACTGCTGGTATTACACGCTTGGAAAATCACTTGTGTTGACTTACCCTCATTAAAGCTCTCATTTCTCATAGCTTTGACTCTTAATGACAAACACTTTGAGTCGTGGCACTTTGCAGTGGCTGGATGTGATTCCTGAGCCGATCTGTCCTGTCTCATAAGACCTCTGGGACTCTCTTTGCAATTCTGGCTTAATGGGTGGCATTTCTCGCTCTTAAACCCAAGGTGTCTGGAAGCTGTACGTCCTCAGCTGGTGGTGTAGACTTCCTCTGGAGCTGTGATTTTTCCCTGGTTTTGATGGTTATTTGCAGTACGTGAGAATTTGAAATGCTAAATGCCAAGCTAGGAAAGGGCTCTAATTTGCTGTTAGAGAATTAGGCTCAATTTCTGCCTCTGCTGTAACTCCGAAACACAGAAAAAGATTTGGGGCCAGCAATGTAAGCAGTGCAAACTATGGTGTAAGCCCCGCTGCTAGTGGAATGGCAGGAGTGGCAGGGGGGAGGCAGAGGTCACCCCGATTTCCTTCTGACAGAGTCAGCAAACACTGATCCTTCTCTGCCAAAGGAAAGTTGCCCCGCTTGCTCGTGGGGAGCACTCGGTCATGTCAGCCTGTGTTTATGCACCGCACATGGTATGAGAGCAAATAAAAGAGCAGAGTGTTCTCAGCTAAGCCTTCCCCATCCTACATAAATACCGCCTTGTTTCGGCAGCTTGGCTGGTAGTTTTTATTTCATTTTGCTGGAGCAAACTCCTTCCCTTTTTCTTCCATGGTGTTTATAGAAGAGTGCAATCCATCTATTAATTGCATGTGGTCCTTGCTCACCGTGTCTGCTTTAGAAACCTCCAGGTTTGCACATCTACACTGCCCTGGGTGGTGACTGTGATGTTACTGGTGAGAGTCAGTTCCTCTCTGCCACTGTGTATTCTGAACTCAGAGTTACCTGCTTACCTGCATTCCTTGTTTTCTTTCCTAATGCAGATTGAATATCAAGTGTTTATGCACAGATAAAACTGTGTTTGTTAGAATTGAGTCGGTCAGGTTAATGCTGAATTAATGGGACAACTAAGTGAAAAAAACGAAACAAAACAGGTATGGTTGGGATGTTCATCTCTGGAGCAAGGCAGGATGCTTTGACTTGCTTGGCAGGGATCCATTCATGCCCGAAGAGCATTTTGCTGTGGAAAAGAACAAATGACTCTTCCAAATCTGATTTTCTGTTAACCTAAAAAAAAGTCGTCAACTGAATTCAGCTTTTGATCCTTTTTCCAGGTTCCTACTTTGTTCCCTTGTCCTTCTCTTCCTCATCCCACCAGCTTGAAATCATCAAATATCATTAAATAACTTCTAAGAAAATCGGAGCTCTGATGGCTACAAACTTGACCTTGCTCACTGCTTATCATAGCAAAGCATGCAAGTGTGGAGCAGAAGGCAACTCTAGTCCTTCCTCTCTGGAAAAAAAAAAAAAATCTTTCCCAGGTCAAAGAGAGAATTTTCAAGGTCAGAATTTAAACTCAAAATGTAACTTTATTCTAGTGATATTGACTATTTTTAAACAGGTGGTGTTGCAAAAAACCCAGTGGAAAGCCCAACAACACCCGTCACGTAGGTGATAACTCTTTAAAAGTGCCACGTGGCTACGGTCTCCCTGTCACTTCTCCCGTAGCACAGTGTGCCACCTTGCACATGTCTAAACTACGCTAAGTTTGTCAGGAAAGAGCCTGCAATTGCTTCAGGGTAGGAGCCTTGTGTGTGTGTAGTTATGCAGTCTGGATCAAACTCTCTCTGATTTTCAACCCTGCTAATAATTAACCCTCTGCTTGTAATAACTATGCAGCACAATGACAACCACACTGCTGGCTCTTGTCTACAAGGTTCTTACGTACGTACTACACAGCATCTCCCTTCCACTCTGAGAGCTGATGTCTGTGAATGTGAATGAATGTGAGTAAATGTGCAGTCATCTAAATTAGGCATGCTTCCCAGTATCTTTTTTTGAATTCTGTTACTTTTTAGGCAGATCTCAGTTCATCTGTCCTTTGACCTGTTGCATCAGGTTTGGAGAGCATTCTTCTTCAGAAGCTCTTGAGCACACATTGTGGACTATGCTGTCATGTTTGCATTAGTGATGGTGCTTTTCCATGTTAAACTGGTTTGACTGTAAACTGTGTGAGATTAAGTCCACATCTGTTATACCTAGATCATTTTTTGCTACTTCCGTGTTATGTGGGTTAGCAAAGCTGTAGTTGGGTCTCTGTGCTTTTCATCAGTCCTTCTCTCCAAATCCTTGAGGTATGGGGGATGCAGATAGGCAGCGACTGTGTTTATTGCTGCCTATCATCAATGCTTCGGCAGCTCACGTAGAAAACATTACTAAGAGGTGCAGAAATTAATGTAATTTTTGCTTAAAATATAATCTGCTTTAAATATCAGCGGCACTTTCTTGTAGGATACTTATTCCCTTTGCCCTAGCAGTGTTCCCTCAACTGATTACCATCCAAGCCGAAATCCTGGCACAGGCGATTTGGCTGTGGAGCTGCACGATTGACTCTCGTTCTGGTGGCTGAAACTCTGCGAGGAGAAACTTTTTGTCGCAAACCAGAAGAAGCTCACACAGCCCGGGAAGGGGGAAGAGGAGCAGAAGACCCGTCTTCCCCCGTCCTGCTGCCCGACCTGGTGCGGTGACCCCGTGTCTCACTCCACAGATGGGCCGTCCTGAGTCTCCCAAGTGGCCAATTTGCTGCCTCTCCTTAAGTGCCTGTGTGAAGGAAGGGGAAAACTGAGCTGTAGTTAATCTCATGTTTCCAGGCAACCAGGTAATTCTCTGCAGCCGATCTCTGAAGGGAAATTCCTGTTTTCCTGCACCCCTGCGCAGCTGCAGGAGAGGACACCCGGCTCTCTGCCTCCACCAGCTCCTCCACCAGCTCCTGTGGCGGTGGAATCTGAGGATGGTTACAGCTTTCCAGCATTTCTCCAAATGTTGGGGGGGAGGGCAAGGAAGCACAAAAAGGGGGCTTCGTTAGTGGTCTGTAACAGGTAAGGGGGTGTTCATTGCAAAGTCAGTAGACGAGAAGGAGCGTGAAAAGTTTAAATATTTTTACCCATGGCTAACCTGAAAATCACAATCACAAGCAGGGGCTTCCTCTGCTCCAAAAAGCACCAAAATGTCTGAATAATGTATTGCAAATCTTGTTTACAGTGAATCCTCTGTTTGCTATGAAGTTTTGGTGATAAAAATGACTGAATTCTGTTTTGAGTCTGTTTGAGCCCCTTGGGGTGACTGTAAGGAGCTAGCCTTTTATTAATAAAAGATCCCTGAACTTGAGACTGTCAAGAATTAGAGGAAACAATGATCAAATGAGATCTCTGAGCTTCTCCACCATCTGAATAATTCAAATGCCTGGTTGGTGCCCCAGAATAATAATTATTAGACTCTTTTTGTTGGAAGCTACATGAACTGTGCATAAGTAGTTATACTGGGGAAACTTAAATCTGCTCAGCCCTACTACTAAAGGTGATGTGTGGTGAGCCCAGAGGTGTCCTGGAATGGTGTGGGGAACTGGGCAATTAACCCACATCGCAGCTCCAGCCCCAGCTGGGAACCTCAGCACCTGCTCATTGAAGAAGGACTGGAGAACCTGAGGAATGCTTCTAGGGGTCCAGAGATGTGTTTCTCCCTTGCTGAAGGCTGCCCATTTGATGAAATATAAATGCTGTTAGACTGGGAAAAAACACACCTGAAGGAATACAATGGTAGTCAACAGGAGGGAATATAGTTAAGAGAAATGGGCGTTCCTTGGCCATGTAGGACAGATCCATCACTGACTCAGGGTTTGGGCTTTTTGACTTGCCTGCTGTTCGATAATCTGAAGCTCAACCGAGAACTAGTCCTTGTTGTCCTTTGTCCTGTGTATTGGCAAATATGTGATATCAGCAGATGAGATTCTGGGTCAGATGGACCAGGCCTGATACAGCCTGATTATGGTCCAGAAAAGTGCACACTGAACCACCTGCATGAGGGTTTTACAGCTTGGTTAACCACATGCTGGGAACACATTTCTTTGGTATAAGCCTACAAGCCTGAAGCGTGTAAGCCTGTAACAGGTATGCCCTTTTATGGTGTGGAGTGTTAGAGTAGGTAAACTTTTGACAATATTGCTTCAGAGTGTGTTGTATCCAGGGTTGTAATTTGTGTGGAGGGTACTCGTGAGATGGACTTGCCTTTGGCTGAAGGCCTGACCAGGCATGGCTCCTTGTCCCATGTAGCTCCTTGCTGACCCCAGGGGAGCCATGGAGCCATGCTGCTGTAATGGCCAAGTAGCTTCTTCCTCAGCATCGTCCTGGCACAGCACTGGTTTGCCTACTTTTGACACAACTGGAGATTCACCTAGACATGACCAAGCGAATGGCTGCCCTGCCTGTCATGTGGCCTGTGCAGGGGACCGCTTTCATTTCAAGGCAGGAAATGTTGTCAGGGCAGATTATGTGAAATGACCAGGAAATCTTCCAGATAACTCATTCTAATCTTGGGTCTGGATATGTTTATCTCCTCTCATATAGCCACAGGAGAGAATGTATCACAGGGCAGTGTGGGTCACAGGCTTCCGCTCCAAGTTCATTTGTGCATCTGCCATCAGCTCAGCAGGTCCTGTGCCATTACGTGAGGCCATGGGTGATACCAAGGAGCGGTGTCTGGCTGATATCTCGCAGAGTGTACAGAGTAGTAAGAAGCACAGTGAGTTTCTTCCTCTCTTGTACCTTTGTTGAGGATCTGACCATGGGCAAAGGGAAAGATTAATGGGCAGGAAATGCCTGAGAAGACCGAGAGATTAAAGCTGTTGTAATTTTGGTTTGGGAACATGGCAGAAATATTCTAGCTGACACCACCAAAGCTGCATTTGAGGTAGCTGTTTTCTGTCAGGCGTGTCTCTCCTCAGCACCAACATGAGCTTTCATCTGTCCTTAAATTAGTGTTAATTACAAGTTATTAATTTTTTTTTTAAACAGCAAAATGCAGCTGAAAGCAATTACTCCTAATTGCTAATTAGTGTATGTACACCCAAAATGGTAATCTCTTCATCTGAACACCCAGTTCTCACTGGAGTCAGTTGATGTGTTTTTGCTACCATTTTTTACTTCAGTTTTGGATGGCATGACAGTTATTCTTTGTAGTGGCTTCTCTGAAAGCTACAGAACCTCTTCCTACAAATGCTGCGATCATCTTGAAAGTGTGATCTTGTTAACAAGGCCTTAGTAAAGAGATGTTCTTTGGTTTTGGAAGTACAGCTTAAATGGCAGTCATTGACCTTGGTAATTACTCAGTTCTTGCAAGTTGTGCCTAAAATGCACCTGAATTTCTTTTGGGTCTCAATTTCATCTGTGAACATCCTTTTTCAGTGTGGTAGAAGCCACACAGACTATTGTTCTGCTGCTGCTAAGTTCATGGTGCAGTTCAGTGCTGACCTCTGCAATCCTTTAAAAATTTAACTCAGAGATATCATGGCTTCTCTTTCCATTTGCATATTTTCATCCTTGCCAGTGTGGGAAAGATTCAAAGCTGCCAGATTCTGCCAGTGGGAAATGGCCTTTCTGATACTGCAGACACAATCTGGTGGAACAGATTGTTCGGTGGGTTGAAAACTGACGGGACCACTTTTGGCTGGACTCCAAGAGATCAAAGGGCTGACATCCAGCTGGCAGCAAGTAGTGAGCAGAGTACTCAGGGCTCAATGCTAGGGTCCACATTGCTTGACATTTTCATCAGAGGGCTGGTGAAGACACAGAGTGTGCCTTCTCCATATGTGTTAATGGCGCTAAATTAGGGGAAGCAACTAATGTGGCAAATGGGAAAACCTAAATCCAGAGGCATAAACCTGGGGACTAGGCCAACGTGAAGGTCGTGGACGTTGGCCAGAACAACCGCTTCCATTGGTAGTGGCTGGGAAGTGATGTGTGACTTGTAGCCCAGCTGATACGGACGTGGGTGTTACCCGGGGTGCCAAAAGATACCAGTAGAAATGGAAGTTGCAAACAACCCAACAGTGCACTGTGGCTGCGAATAAGGCAAACCCTTTATTAGGCTACATTGAGAAGGTCACTGCCAGCAGATCATGGGAAGTTACAATGCCCCTCTACTCGGTTAATGGGGAGGCCACAGCTGAAGTGCTGTTTCCAGTGTTACCTCCCACCCCAGGTCAACAGTGATGTGGAGAAGGTCAGTTATTTCACCACTGTTCTTCTTAAACTCTGCCTGTTCACACTTCCAAAGGAGACCTGAAAAAATATACATATGCTAAGGCAGGACAAATGTTAATGGGTAATCACTGATTGTTAAAACAATGGCTTTTATTTGTCTTAAACAGTCCAGCTTTTTAAAAGATCTGAATGAGGAAATAGAAGCGATTTTAATGCCACATAATCTTAATGATGTTACAGAACTGCCTGCCCTGTTTAGAAGAAATGGAGTGCTGCAGGTGCTCAGGAATTCCTTTCCAGAGGCCAAGACCCGCACCTGAGCCCGGTGCCTGCTCGGCACACTGACCTTCAGGCTGCCGTTCCCACAGCCGGCAAATGCCAACACAATGTGATTGCTCCTCAGAGAATATCGATTGTGGCTGATGCTGAAATGCTTCATCCTACGGTAGCGAGGACTCACTCATAACTGGAAGCAGACAGAGGACTCTTCTGTGATTTGTCTTCAGGTGTTTTAGTTCAGTTTGGTAAGCTCAGTATTCAAAGGGACTTTTTCTTCAAAACCTGTTCTCTGATTTTACTTTTCATGCCCTTGACTCAAATGGTAGATCCACCTCTTAGCCCAAGGTATATCTGTAGTATTTTCCTCCCACTAGTAAGGGTAAGAGGGCTTCTGACTGTGCCGCTGGCACTTCAAAGCTGTCAGGCTATTAAGGAGGAAAGTGCAGCTGCCAGCTGTACTGCAGACCTCACACGTGTCTGTGGGCAGCAGCGCCAGCCTCCCTCACCGGCTGTAATGGAGATTTCTGGTGTGCAGAAGCATTTTTCTACCTCTTGTTCTGCCTGTGCAGGTGAGGATCATGGTGTGTGTGCCCAGCTGATCCCTGTGAGCCCCGGCAGGGCCGGCGGCACTGAGCCCCCTTGGAGGGGCTGCCAGGGACGGCAGCTAGCAGCCAGCTTTGCAGCTTCACTGAGAGCAGGGCTTTTAGTGGGCTTTACCTATGGAAAGTGATTTTGCAGGCCTGGTCTATATTTAGCTAGCTTCTGTTTGTGCAGCGTTAAGTCATCGGAACAAGATAAGTTTATTGTTTCATTTCCACCAGTGTGGCATCTTGCAGCTAATGCAAGGCAAATCCCGCAGCCTGAGTGCAGCTCTTGTTTAACTATGGGGTATATTTCATCCTGGAGCAGCTTGTAAAATTAAACTGAAAAAGAGGGAATCTTCATCTGCCTGTAACCTACCACCAGTGTGGGGAAAAGAGGGCAGCTGTGCGAGTCCTGTGCAAGTCAGGGTTGGGGACACGTTACCCCGCTGGATCCAGCGTGACTCAGGAGCAGTGGGTGTGCGCTGTACACGTCAAACCTCCGCTGCCAGCCCACTCTGCGCACATCCAAGTGATTGATCTGTGACTCTTCTAAGCTTTTTCTTATATATGAAAGTCTTGATCTGTTAGATTTTGTTCTGCTCCTAACTAAACATTTAGTTCTTGTATGGAATACCTACTGCATTTCTATTATTCATTCCTTTAGATAGGAAATAACCAATATAAAGGATCCTTTTATGGTTAGCTGGATTTAAAAGGTAGCAGCCCCTTGTGATTCTGATATTTAACGCATGAGCAGGGACTGAATCCTGCTGTCAGGCCTCCTGAGATGGAGCATCAGCTGCTGCCTTTGGGCAGGATAGTACACAGATGCCTGAGGGGCATTTTGTTCATTTTGTCCTGACCTGAAATGTTATAGCTGGAGTGACTGAGTATTTGTAATGATCTTCTAACCACAGCTATCTCAGAGCACCATCAGAAATGGGTTACGCATTGTTCTGGTTTTTTAACTTGTTGTCTGGTAAGGAAGGGAACTACCTCCGTAGATACGTGCCACTTTATCTGCTGTGAGACGGAAAGAACAGAGAAGGGAAGAGGAACAGATAAATGTGTATCAAGATTACAGACAAGATCAAAGCCTGAATGGGGAAATCAGCACCAACAATACAGAGGGCAGGAATGATAAATGCAAAGGCGGCAAGGAGGAGGGTAGTTCTAGACCTTTACGTCTTCAGCCACTTAGGCAAAACAAGTTCCTCCATTTACATCATTGGGAATAGGACTGTGATGAGCAGCTAAGAAAATGTGTCATTTCACTGTTCTAAATCAACAGTACATATACTTTATTCTGTGGCTTATCACAGGATGGGTGGAGGTAAGGACTAGGGACAGAAGGGAGAGAGAAATTGAATGAACTCTGAAGAGAAGAACTTCTCTTGTAGTGCAGGCGTGCAGTCTTGGAGCAGCCCTGCAAACACACAGGAGAGAAAGTACAGCCAACCTGTTAACATACCTTTATTTGGTTTGTGTTACATTTTTAAATGCTTTTAAGAATCTCAAGAATCTTTTGTCCATTATTTTTTCATAGACATGCAATCCAAATATTGACTCTCATCCCCAGACCTTACAAAGTGCTTATGGAAGGTGATGACACTGGTGCATGGAGACAAATTCTTTTGTTTGCTTCTCTCATGTTGGTAGCATATCTCAGCAATCCTCTGCTGTAACTACTGGACTGAAAATACAACTATTATATACAGCCATTGGATCACTGAATATTTGATTAGACATATCATAATTTTCCATCCTGTGTGACGACTCATGCTTTGTTTATGAAGTGTCTCCAGTCTGGACAGCAGCAAAAATCTGTGTGATGTATGTGTGACTCAGGAGACTAAATAAAATGGCTCAAAGGCTATTAAGACATACTTTTACATACAGTTTAAATAGAAATAAGCCAGTGCTGCTGCCAAGACAGGCAGAGCTATAACACACCCTTTTCCCCCTTGGCTCGTACAAGCACATGTGTTAGTATGACTGTGCAGTGTATTGGATTGAGTGACCAAGTTAAAATAAACCCTTTTGTCCACCAGGTTAATTTTAGATGGCATCAAATCCTGCATCTGGTTTCCCATAGAATCACAGAAGGATTCAGACTGCTCTTTCCTATCTCCCACTTTGCACAGGCCATTTGTGTTTGTGAATTGCTGGAGAACGTTAAGCAAATCTTGGGTAAGGGCTATCTGCATGCCCTCATCCGGTATGTAAACTATGAATCCATGATAAAGGTAGGGAAAAAACCAGATGTAGCCCTACGCATCAAGTTTAGTCATGTAGCACTAAACGACAAAAAGAAAGCAAGTCATCATTCTGCTGGGTCTTTTCTACCTGATGAGATACCAGATTAGTACTTCAGATTTGCAGTAGTGAAATAAGATACATATTATGTAGCTGATGAAGACTGTTGTAGCCATTTATTCCTCCATTTCTGCATTTCTGCTTTGGATTGCTTCGCAGGATGAAGGTTTGAATCCATCTACATTAACATTTCTAAGTTAGAGAGATAGTTTAGTGTTTTAATTACAACCGTTGTTTCAAAGACCAGGTAATAATGAATGACATGTGATTGAGTTATAAACCTATTCAAATATGATATTCAGATTAAAAGTAGTAGATAAAACTCCTCTGCTTTTAGACACTGTCTCTTGCTGCCTTCCGTGAGAGTACCCTTTCCCTTGTGAATAAGTTCTGATCCAGGCTCTCCCCAGCCAGTATATTCACAGGTTAAAATGCTTTAGTTTGCTTCCAGATCTTTATCAGCAAATAACTGAGGGCAAAGTGGGACAGGCAGAATCTGCTGTTCTTGTTCTGCATTTGGATACCCTCAGTGGGTATAAAAAGGAGTCTGAGGCTGTCTTGGGTTGGATGGCAGCTGGCTGTGCTAAAATACAAGATGAACCAAGATGACCTGACATTAATTTTTTCCCTCCTGTTTGATGCCAGGGCCTGGTGCACAGGCTAATGTGTGACAGCCTAACTCATGAAGAAAGTGTTTCCTAATGCCGCAGCTCATTAAAACCAGGGGTTATTTTAGCACTACCTAGCCCATAGCTGTTAATATTAATTGTATGTTGTTACTGTACAATAAAACAACACAGAGGTGATCCAGATCACACGCGGGCTCGCTCCTCTGCTGAAGTCACCAGAACGTGCAATGAAGTTTGGCAGCTCTACACTTACATGCCAGCTATGGGAGGCGAGATAAGAAACTGATGGCTTCTGAAACTTGGTGGAACAAAGTAACCTTGCAACATGTTTTAAGTAATAAAGCTGCTAGATTAAGTTTATATTAGTTCAGCATTTCATATGATGTGGGTTTTAAAAAAAATCTGGTTCTACAGGCTTTAGGATGGATTTACTGTACTGTTGAACCACAGTGGTGTTCTTTGCTGCTTATGCTATTAAGTTACTATGTTTATCTCTGAAGATAATGAAAATGAACTCAAAATTGACCTTGCTTTGCAAAGCTTTTAGGTGGTAAACTCTTGGCTAGGGAAACCAGCCTCAACCCGGTGTTATGAGTATCTTTTTGAATGATTTTCTGGAAAAAGTATAAAACCTACACTTGGGACCCAAATTACTGGGGAAAATAGAGAAATTGAATGCATATGGGGAAAAAAAAAATCACACTGTCTCTAATTTCTTTTCTTGTTTTCTGTCTTGGAACATTACTAAATGTTAAAACAAATAAATGACATTTTTATAAGGGTAGGGTGCATTTTTATGAAAGCATTAGCAAATACTTCAGCTGTTTCAGAATGTAGCATAAAAACTAAGCTGGCAAAGGAATAAAAGATGTTGGAAATAATACTATTAAAAAGAAAAAAAAAAAAACAAACAAAACATGTCCGGAAAACACTGGCACGTTACTGAAGAAATATCCAGTGAGTCATTTCAACAGTCTGTTAAACAACAGGTATATTGTTTGGGCTTCTAACATGTAGGTGACTTGAAATCTCCAAGCAATGCTTCAGGCTCCGGAGGTGCACCAGGATATCTGTCCTTTCCCATGAACAGCACCAGTCTCCCTGTGGCACCTTCTTATCTCATTCTTTTCTTGCTTCTGTGCCAAGTGAGGAGTCTCAGGTGTCTGTCTGCAAACGTGGCTGCCGGGCTCATATCCTATTCACAGTTTAAAGATATTTTGGCTTTTGTAATAAAAATGTTCCTTCTGATAGGCAGAGAGAATAAACCAGTTAAAAATTCAAGAGATCTCTTCCTTCCTTATGATTCAATAAACCTCAGTACACTTTGCATTAAAACCAAAACCAACCAACCAAAACCAAACCAAACAAAAACAAATCTGAAACTTAGTATAACTTTAACCAAAACTTAGAGGAACTTAATGTTTCAGTAAATTGCAGTTGGATTGGACAGTCCTTCTTTGAAACTACAAAAATATAAGAAATGCTGACACTGATATGAAGAGAGAATCTAGAGATGGATGTATGCTTAATAATGTGCATAAATCCTTCCTTCCTTCCTTCCTTCCTTCCTTCCTTCCTTCCTTCCTTCCTTCCTTCCTTCCTTCCTTCCTTCCTTCCTTCCTTCCCTCCCTCCCTCCCTCCCTCCTTCCTTCCCTCCCTCCCTCCCTCCCTCCTTCCTTCCTTCCTTCCCTCCCTCCCTCCTTCCTTCCTTCCCTCCCTCCCTCCTTCCTCCCCTCCTTCCTTCCCCCCTTCCCGCCCTCCCTCCCTCCTTCCTTCCTTCCCTCCCTCCCTCCTTCCTTCCCTCCTTCCCTCCTTCCTTCCCCCCTTCCCGCCCTCCTTCCCTCCTTCCTACCCCCCTTCCTTCCCCCCTCCCTCCCTTCTTCCCTCCCTCCCTCCCTCCCTCCCTCCTTCCCTCCTTTCTTACCTCCCTCTCTCCCAGAATATCCCCTTGGCATGGAAGGTATTATTTTCTGTCACTTTGCACTTGCATGGCCCTTTTTGATGCACTTTCCACAAACTATGAGCTTCTGATTAATCTTATTAAGGAGTCCTACCCAAATTATGCAACAGGAGCCAGTGGTCCTTTCGGAAATAATAATAAATAGTGTTGAGTCAGCTGAGGAATAATGTGCTTACTTATGAGAGTGACGCTTTTTAAAAGAAGTGACAGACATATCTGTTTCCTAGTTGTTGAAAACATTTAAACTCAGTTTAAAAACATAATGCTGCTTTTGTGAAGGAACCTTATATATCTTGGAATTCTTTGCAATGCTGGTCTGCTGTGCTTGTTCTTCTATCTGCTTTTCACATGTCTGCAGAAAAAATAAAATATAAAATGCTTGCAATTTGCATCCACATGTTTTCTTTGCTCTTGAATGAAAGGAGATTATTTTTTTGTCACAAGGGTGTAAAAGTATGTTCCTACTAGAGGTCTATTTACCAAAGCTGGAGAAAGATGGAGGACTAGTATGTCTATGAGGAACCACAGGAACTGCTAAAAAACAAGATGGAGAAATTTGCATTCAACTTTGAGGAAGAAACACAGGTTATAGAGGGAAGCACCAGCAAGACAGTCTGTGTGCACCCAGTGAGATACAAACCATCCTTGCAGTGCTTCCACAAGCTGCCCCTGGGATTAGCCCAGGTCTTTCTGAAACTAGCCTTTTCCTGTCTTTTCTGAAACATGATCTTTTCTGGTACTTACTATGCGTAATAGAGTTGAAGTTGTCAGTTTAGCAAATAAAGAATAGAAAGGGAAAGCAAAGTAACAATAACTAGAAAGAATACACATCCAGCAGAAAGTACTTGAAAAAAGGGGCTTCTTGGGCAAAAAATGCTTGTGTGCACGTGGAAACAAGAACAGAACCTGAGTGCAGGGAGAACCATCAGAGAACAACAAAAGAAAGTGCCTTACTTAATTTTATTGTCTAGTAGTAGAATGGTGGAGGAGATGACAAGTTGGTGAATCTGCATTATTTCTTTCTGCTATTTGTAGTATTTGTTGCATCAGTTCTTAATGGGATGGAGTGTACTTTTTGGGTAAAGAGAGGTGTGCAGGTTGTTTTTTTCTTTTCTGACTTGATTCAAGAAGCAGAAGAGAGGTGGATGGTGGGATAATATGTGGAACATGTGACCCTATGTCCCAGGAAAAACTGAGTTTCAACCCTAGAGAAATGCCTGTAAATAGCAAAGGCAGCTGAACTCTTTGGGGAAAGGCTAAAATAGTACCAACCATGAGTGTGGAAGAAGTTTCCAGGCTGCAATTAAAGGAACTTGAAGAGATTAACAAGGGCAGAAGAAGTAGCATCTTGTCCACTGTACCTATTTTAGAGAGTGGGACACAAAGTATGAAGTAAAACTCATGGCAGGTTGGGGCAAGGGAGGAAGGGCAGCACCATGCATGTCCGGGGCTGGCAGAAATCTTCTTAGGGCAGCACGGGTTGTGTGCAGGGTTTGGGGAACCCAGCTCTAGGCAGACATGGAGCTCCAGCCACAGTATCCCTGCTCCTGGGGTCTGCCCTGTCACCGGTGCGGGAACCCTTGTCACAGCTTGGCTACTGTGGTTACAAAGGGGGTTCAGCAGATGGGGATCATTTTGACAGAACAGGCTTAGCAGTGAGTTTCTCTGAAGTTTTGGAAGGAGGATACAAATCTGGGACGGTGATCTGGGACTCTGACAGTGGTGACGTGCAGCACAAGGGCGTGCTTCTACAAATGGGTGCCCAGGGGACATGGATAGTTGAATTAGGCCTCATTGGGTCTGTAACTTCATAATGAGGAAGAAACTTCTTTTTCTGTCTAAAATAGCCAAGTAGAGGACAGAAATAACCCATTTCCAAGGACTAATATGCTTGATACTACTCATACCATCAACTATATTCAGGGCAGAGGGTTTCCCCGTTTTAAACCAGGAATGAGTATACTGGTTTGCAGATGTTGCTTATGAACCTCCTGTCTACAGAGAACTGCACATGTTAACTTGGTTTCATGGATCTTTTGGTACAATTTGAAGCAAGCACTAGAAGGGTATCTAAGGGAAAGGCACAAGCTAGTGCTTCCAAACTGAAGGTGAAAATTCAGGTATGGCATGCTGGCCATTGAACTCTCATTGATCCATGCTACAATGTGAGAAACTAAGTCATTAAAGAAATGTCTTCTCATAAATATGTGGATTGCTGACAGTGTTCTTTGGTGTGGAACATTTCCACCTTCTCATCTACATGTCTGAAGTGGATACAGAGTCTCAAAGCCTTAAGAAACTGCTGATGAGTGTGTCCAGAGTGATGCAGATCATTTGAGGTTTAAGGAGTACAGAGCGAGAAGCTCCTGCCCAGAAGCTGCACATGGTGGCAGACAGACTGAATGGGACATGTCCTTGGGAGTGTAGCACAGGTGACTTTGTGGAAAAAGTGCTTGAATGTGTGCTTTACGTGTAGGTCATGAGATGGGCAGTTGCTGTGCTTGAAGACTGAACTGCTTCCTCAGTAAGAACACGGAGTCCTTTTTGATAACTGTGGGGTTCTTCTTCTCCAGGTGCAATTCCTAAAAAAATACTGGTTAAGAAATACTGTTTTGTTTGTGTTTGTTTTTTTTTTTTCCTTCAGAAAAGAACAGAGGTCACGATGAGATGCTTTGTATTAAAAGAACATTCTCATAGCACCACACTGGCAGAATTTATCAAAGTCAAATTCTTAGCTTGGTATTTGACTGACAATTTTGCCCAGATAGCTTCTCTGCCTCGGGATGTTTTTATGGGCCAACAGCAAGTACATTGGGCAGTAGGTGCCAGCACTCCTGGAAGCTGCAGATTTCTTTAAAAACACTCAGTTGATGTTGTAATGTTTCCTTCTTAAAGCAATTAAATCCAATGGTGACCTTGTCTATCAAGGAATTACATGATTAGGGAAGAATTTTAATAGCAGCATTTTCCATATCCCTAGCTGTTCAGCAAGCCTACATTTTAGTGCAGGAATGTCTCCTGACGAAGGAAGGGGAAGAAGAGAGTTGTTCATACAGCCTGGTCAGCCCAAGGTAAAGCAGGCAAAAGTGGCATTTTCTGATCTCTGGGATGCAATTAGAGGACAGGCTGAACTAAATAGATACACAAGAGGTTGGAGAAATAAATCTCTAGAGTTTGTATCAGTGAAGTAGTGCTCACTATGTGAGTAAGTAACTGCTCCTTGAATTGTAGTCCAGATGCAGCAGACTGTTTCTGGTCAAAAATATTCTCTCTGGTGACCTGTCTGAGAATAATTTTGCATCACTTTCCTGACTTTATTTCTGGCTTTCGATTTCCCACAGAGATCTGGAGTCTGATGGATTACACTTGTTTCTGGGAGTAATTGTGGCATTCCTGTCTCGGCAAGGAAGGGCCTCGTATCTGGAATGTGCTTTCCTTGGCAAGTCCTGGGTGGTGGCAAACTTCAGGCTGTGACAGGAGACCTATTTATTTACTTTGGTTCTTATGCTTACAGTAGGGTTTTTTCTGTGTGTGTCCAACTTCGGATGCCAATACTTCCCTCCCACCCACGGGCTCAGTGACAGCTACGCCCTGTAAGACACACGCTGCAGAAATTTTTCATGGCTGTTTTATTAACAGACGGCTGGTTTAACAAGGCCAGCTGTTTTATAAATAGGGTAATACTTTTTAAATTAATAAAGTAATTTGTTAAAAGAGTTGACTTTAACAAGTGGTCTTACTTTTTTACCAGTAAAAGTGAGTGAAAAGCTCTTGGAGCCAAACGGGTCGTCATATCCAGGTCCTTCACCCTTCCCACTTCTTTTTTTTTGCTGTTTCTGTCTAAGGGTGGAACCATCCAAGATCATTCAAAGAAGACTGTAAAGTGATGTCAGATAGGGTAATAGTCATCTACTTGTTTGCAGTGTGAAGCCCTGCAGTAGACTGGACAGAGTGGGCAATAGTAAAAGAGAAACCAAACCAAAACCTCTCACCTTCCCATGAGCGCATGGATTGCTATATGAGCATGGGACTACATGGATTTCTCACTTCTTCTTTATCTTCCAGTCCCTTTTATTCCAAGTGATCCTTTGCTTCAGCCTGTCAATATGACAGAGGGCCTTCAGGCCGGGTTCTCTCCGGCTTGTGCCGCTGCTGAGACTCACTCACTGTAATACCCAACAGAAGAATGCGCTGGAGTCTGTGTAATCACACCAGAGGTCTATCTAGCCAAGTATCTCTGACAGTGGCCAAAATGGGGTACCTAGTATAAGAACAGGAGGAGCAGTTTTCACAATTTCTCTGTCTGCAGCCATTTTGCAAACCAGGGACTTCCAGAACCAGAATGGAGTTCATTGTGGTTAATAAGCACGGGTGGATTTCCCTTCTGTGACTTGCCTTCCCTTAAGCCCTCAGTAAATGTGTTGAATCCAGTGTCTGGCTGTGAGGACTTCCACAATGCAACTATGATGTGTGTGAAGAGGCAATTTCCTTAATTTTGCTTTTAAGCCTGCCCCCTGATGTTTTCATTTGATGTTCCCTAGTTCTTTTGCTGGGAGAGACAACAACAAATTAGTCTCTCTCAGCACCACTCATGATGTTGCAGACCTTGCACAAAGAGAAAAAATATATTCTGTCAAATATTAAATCTTTTTTTTTTCTTCAGATCAAATAAACTTTCTCTTGCCACCTCTCTTATATCAGAAGAATTGTTTGTCACCGACAAAAATCCATCTGCCAAGTAGGTAGTCACAAGAGATTAGCATGATGTCTTCCAGCACTCCTCTTCTGGTAAAGCATAAAGAAGACACGACAAAGGCTGGTATCACCCATCCACTTTTTTTTCAGAGCCGCCTCTTCCTATGCAGATACACAAAACAGCAAACACTCTGCCAAACCCACTGCAACTTGGAGATGTTATTAGGAAACGTGCCAGGACCAGCGCTGCCTCCTAGTTGTAGGTGGATATTGGCAAGAAGTTCAGTGCAGGGTAACCAGATGGGATGCTGGAAATATGCAGCTCCTTCTTGCACTCTCACAGTGAAGTATTCACCAGCATTTATGCTTTATCCTTGAAGAAACTATGACTAATGCTTACATTAGTGCCTGGGCAAGGAGAGAACCCATCTCCTAAATCCAAGCACCATGGTGACTTCATGGATTTCCTCCACTGGTTCTCAGGAGCTCCTCAGAAATGTACATTTCATCATTGCTTAGCTGGGGCTGCTCTGGGTCCCTTTTTTAGAAGTGACTGGTGCTCCAGGCATGATACGAACTCAGGGTACAGTCCCTTTCCTGAGGTGCCCGCGGTGCCTGCTCAAGCACCAGCTGTCTCAGTTTTGAAGAATGTTTAGCAGGAGCATGTCCCTACTTTTATGCCAGAGGTCAAAAATCCATTAGTGCTCCTCCTAATGCATGAGGACTTGCATCCATTGACTTTTGCAAATAACTTGGACCACAGGTTACTGTTGTTGCTCTCCCAGTTTTTAAAAATAGATGAATCCTGAGAAATTATGAGATTTGAGCACAGCAGGCAAGTTTCAGGGATACTAACTCAGCACTGATAAGCCCTTCTCTGTACTTGAGGAACAAACTGTTAGTACAAGATACGAGTGGAGCAACTGTATTTAGAAACGTGTTTCCAGGGAAACATTAGTTTCTCTGGAAGACAACCCTGAGACATGAAATTTTACGTGACTCTTGGGACAAATGTAAGTTTGAAGACTTCCCCCCCCACCCGCCCCTACTTTTCATAGCAAGTACATTCTGCTCCAGATTTATCTGTTTCAGACCTGTATGGTAAAACCTGTTTTAACCGTGGAGTCCAGTATCTCAGTGGATTTCATTAAGAAAAGGGCCCACACAAGCTGCAATTTAGAGCTCCATCACTTGCATAGCAACTGAAATCAAATCAGCCCTTTCTAAGCATATCCTTACATAACATGCAAAGTGACATCAAGAGCAATGCTCAAGATGTAACTTGGCTTCTTGTGTGAGATTAGACAAGTCAATTAACTGTAACTTGTTTGTAGAATCACCATAGTGATAATTTCTTACCTTTGCTCCCCCAAATGTAAGGAACAATTTATTAAGCTTCTAGAGATCCAGAGAAAAAGGGCCAGTTTGTACCGACTGAAAGTTTTTCCTTTGATTGGCTCTTCCTCCTGACACCAGACAGAGTTTCATCTCTTAACCCCTTGGCAGCTTCTTTTCCAGGCAAGTTCTCTAGAAGACTGTTGGCTCTCATGTAGTGAACAGAGTTTATGATGTTCTTTGTACTAAGGAGGTTTCTGTTGAAATTGCAAATACTGTGAAGTTGTATAAATATTTTTGTCATTATTTTGTAAATTGCGATTTACTTATTCAGGAACTCAAAAGTTTTTTTTCTTGCCTGCACACTGTCTGTGACGCAAACATGGCCTTTTCTCTATGATTGTGTTTCTATACTAGATTGTATAATTTTTTATTTTATTTCTTTAATGGAGAAAGTGGGCTGGCAGTATGTTAAGTGGAAGGAATTACATAATTAAATTTTAAAATCCTATGTTCAGTGGACACAGGAGTGAATGGATTTGTTATTATTTTCCAATGAGACATACAAGCCAATACTGGCATTTATAAAAGTCAGCATTTATCTCCATTTTTAGTTTTCTGATCAAGGTAGGAGAGGGCAGATAAAGTTTGGCTTTTGAGTTTGAAAGGCCCGTGGTCCTCGCTTCTCATCTGTTAACGTCAAAGAGTCTTTGTTTGCTCACATGTGTGAGGTTTAATGTGAACATCCATAAAACAGCTATAAAATTAAGCCTTTTCAGCATTGAAAGAACAGAGTAACTGTTATTTATGTCATAATAAAATGGAGTAGGGATTCAATCTGTTTGTTTTAGAAAACAAATAACACCTGACTCCTGGTACCTGTCTTTAGCTGTGGGTGCTGCCCAGGCTGTTCTGTGGGACACAGCTGTGCCCAGGGCGCTGTGACCTGAGCGGGGGATGAAGCATCTCCAGACCTTAGCAGAGGTGTGCAGCGTGTTGTGGTGTCATAGCATCAAATCCTGATTAAATTATGTGCTTAGGGATTTCTGACAAGCTTTTCCTACTTAAATGCCACCCACGTGTTTCATCTGTCATAGAATTGTAGGTATTTATATTGCCGTCTTTGGTCCATACTTGCCTTCTTGGCTTTTATCACCTGCTGATCTCCAGCAAAGCAGGAAGAGCCCTCCTCTGACAACCTGTCTCCAGTCAGACTGTTCCCACCTACTCTGCACACGCCAGAGAATGTGAAAATGAACAGTGTGCATGTTATTGGTATTGCTATTGCTGACCATTTGAAAACAAACAAAAAGTGAAATAACTGGTCTGGCAGCCAGACGCAGCTGTAGTCAATAGTGTGAGCTGACTGGCAGTAAAGCAACATGGAGTGAAGTTATTTTTCAATCAAGTTGGGCTTTACCGTACTAATCCACTAAAACTGCAAAGGCTTTTTTCAGTAAACTCGTCACTTTATTAAATGGGAGCCGAAGGCAAAGGAAATCCACTTAAGAAGGAAAAGTTAAACAATGTAATTCTGCAGCTGTAGAAATAAATTGAAATAGAGAAGGTATATTTTCAAAGCCATTCTTACAGCTAAATTGCAGTCATTATTATTAATGGAGAAATAAACCAAAAGATCACCATAAAAAATTTAATTCTCTTTTTCCAAGTGAAGTCGCACTAAACAAAATTCCCATCCTGACTTGCTTATGAGTGTAACACTGGCAAGCAAGGGAAGAATGGTCTGCTCATGAAGTTCAGTTCTAACTTTTTCTCCAGCATCATAGGGTTAGGAGGTAAAAGGTGTTGCTGTCTTTGCAACTTTGCTGCACTGACGTTGAACTTCATGCAGCTGCAAACAGAACTGGCACAAGAGTGGCACGCTGCTGTATCAAGTCCTGTTGGCAATCCTTTCTTGGCTGTGTAAATGATGTTATCGATCAGCAGTTGTGATATTGTTAGATCGATGCATCACAAAAATCACCTTATGAATTGTTCTAAGGCCTGACTGTGTAGTTGTCACCACAGTATCTGACTGCCTTTGCAGTCATTGTTTGTGGATTTAATGTCAAGATCTTTTCAAAGCATGAATCATTCCACTGTTAAAGATGAGAAGCACAGAAATCATGGAAATTAGCCCAAGGTCTGAAATGGCTTCCTTCAGACATTTAAGGCTTTGAGCCTTCTCCTCACCGTCTTCTATATAGTATTTTTAAATGAAGATCACACTGTGGTATTCATGACCTTCCTAGCAATATGTTGTGGCAGAGTCAAAATGCTGTTTGGCATTGAGAGTCCTTTTATTTTTTTTTTAATGATACCTCAGTTTCAAAGTAGCATCTTTTACTTAAAGACTTACTGTTTCCCTGTTGCCATGCAAGAGGCTGCAATCAGGTAGTTACATTCCTGATTAGTTTTTTTTTTTTTCTCTATGAAGATTTCATTGTGTTTCTAATCCTGAGGGGAACTGACTGTATGATCATGTTTTAGTCATGATTACTCAGTTCTTTGGTCTAACTTATACCTTGTGTGCTGTGAGTGCTTTGATGAAGCTCATTGCCATGCACACTTCAAGCCTGCCAGAGTCCTTGGAATACTTAATAATGTCTTTCCATGAGGCCAAAATGACAGACATTGGAGATATACGGACTCAGGCTCTCAAAATCCATGAGTCAGGTCTCATATTCCTGAAATGTTTGTGTTGCCTTAGGTCTTTTCATACAGCTGTAAAGAGTAGAAGCTCTTCACAAGAGTTAAGCTTCTCGCCTTAAAACCAGGCTCTCAAAACTAAGTGGTTGCTGAATGCTGTAAGGCAAGGCACTGATCGCTGCACAGGACCTTGACCATCCGCAAAAGCTTCTCAGCTTAAAGCACCATGAGAAGACAGAAAGGCACTGTGAGATCCATGGGGCTTTTAGAATAAGAATCTTATATAATAATAATCTTATATAATAATAATAATCATAATAATCATCTTCATCTTACATAAGAATCTTATACGAGTCTTATACAAGTAGTACTAAACCAGCTTTGAAGTCTCTAGGTCTAAGCATAGACATGGCCTCAGTGAAGAGAACATCTCATCATTCTCTGTCACCCAGAATTCAATGTCCATGCTTGTACTAACTCAGCTGATCTCAGTGTTGTTGATCATGTGTTGCTGACATCAGAGACTGCATGCAGTGCAACCTTCCTGGTGCTTTTGGTGTCTTTTCCTATTTTACTGGATTGTCCAGCTGAGGTGCTGTAAGGAACTGGAGTGTGTAGTTCCAAAAGCAGCAGTGTCCTCACTGTCCTCTTCTGTTGCTCATCCATCCATCTCACATCCTACAGATGAAGAAAAATGGAGGCTGAACAGTGATTTTCCTGTTGGAAAGCATGCACGTTCCAGCTCTGTAGGTACCTGCAGGCCTAAGGAAGATGGATATATCACCTATTAACCATATTCAGCACGTACACATGTCCTCTGTGGTGGAAGTAGCAGGTGTGCCTGTCTCAGAAAAAGAGGCGGAACAGGCGCTGACTGATTAGAGCTCTTCTGACTCCTACAGCAGTAGGAATGCTGTCAGTCCTCATGCTCCACGTTATTCCCATTGTACAATGTTCATGGTTTGATGTGGCAAATGGATAAAAAATGTGAGGAACACACATGAAACAGAATCATGTCGTTTGGGCTTGGGGTGACATGCAAGGCAGTGCAAGAGCAACGTTAGGGGGAAGAGTGAGCTAATGTGGTAGTGTCTACACATATAAGGGCTGATGTACACAGTAGGCCAGCTTTGCTGCCAAAAAGCTGTTTGATGCCTTCCCTTGTGCCAGCCAAAGCGTTTGCTAAGCCTTTTAGCGGCAGTGTGGATCTGTACTGGCTTAAAGTGTATGTGAAACTGTGCTTCTGCGTGGTGCAGCTTTGAAGTCTCACCAAGCACGCTGCAGCGACTGAATGGTTCCTTGTCTTCATCTCTGTAATAGTCTTGGGGAGTGGCCAAGAGCACCAGGAAGCTTGGAGAAAATAATTTTAATTGGCATTAAAAGAAAAATAAAAGTAGAGAACGCACTCAAAAGGCTGCAGAAACCAGACCCTTTGACAGAAGCTCCCTCTCTTTCCAAAGTGCCTTTATTCCTCTTGTGCTGTGGACTATGGCATATATTTGAAGGCCTGCCTTTCTCTGGGTTGTTTGATTACTTTTCTTCTGAGTACAAGCTAACAGAGCAAATAAAATGGTTTATGTCCCATTTCAAAGTATATCTCTTAAGCACATCTCAGGAGGGATCGTTATGTGTGTTGAGCACAGTTCAAAGCAACAAAATAAGTTTTCTTTCCATTAGTGTTTTGGTTTTTTTTTTAAACCTGCCTTTTGGAAAAATGTGATGTCAAAGAAGCACCATTGAGTGTATTAAATGAAGGGCTTGTTCCTTGCATGACAATTAGTCCCTGAAGTTCTTGGTGCTCCCATTTTCTCCTTTGTAAGAGGAGACAATGCTATGTCTTGTCCCCAGGGATGTGAAAGTCTGATAAGGAGGATCACAGAGCTCATCGAGTTGAAGGTACTGTGCAAACTCAGAGTATAGCTATATGGTAACAGGTTTTTGCTTGAAATAATATTATCTTGCTATGAGTAATACTGTACTTGAGGAATGCCTCTCTGCTAAATTTTGTTTCCGTAGATGTCCATAAATAACAAAAATATTTGCTTGGCACTTCAGTCCGAATTATTTTATGTTTGCTTTTGCTTCTGGGTAGATGTTCCATGTGGGCCATGAAAGAGAAAGAGTGAGTTTTCATGGTTCCTGCCCTGTTCTTGTTTGAATTTTAGAAAAGAGCTGCAAAAAATACAGAAGGAGAAAGGTGGTGATTTTCTTGGGGGTTACAAGTGAGCTATTTAATGACAGAGGCAGGAGGCATGACAGCATCAGTGTTGAAGATGCATGTAGTGTCTGCAGCTCATTGTGCTCTGTTTTTTTGTTGGCATTGAATTAATGCCACGAAATGGTACTATTCTAGCGTTGGATCCTCAGCACAAGAGAACCTGTATACACATTTCATTTCCTTGGGCTTTCACCCTGGCAGATTTGCTGAAACCTGCCTTCAGGCATACAGCCAAAAATGTGGAGTCTCCATCAAGAGCTGCAGTCAGTCACCTGAGGGCTGCATTGCCACATGCTGGGAGACTCGTAGAAGAACCGGGATCCTGTGTGTTACAGCAGACCTCAGTCCAACCCAGGCCAAGGGTTTGTCTGACACCTAGTTTTGATCAATTGGTAAGCTGTGCCAATGCTATATCCGAACGATCTTCACACATTATAGCCTGGTTTCAAAGCCTGCTGGAGCAAAGAAAGACTGCTGCTGACTTCGCAAAAATAATTTCTCTGCTAACTTTTGTCAGCTGGATAGCATCACCCAGAATAATGCCCAGAACTTGCAGCTCATGGTTCCTTATGGTACCTAAAGCAGTGCTCACCAGTGTACTGAGAGGACCAGACTTTCTGCGGAGGGGACAAAGCCTGTGTTAGGGCTAGAGTGGGACAGAATTATGGTCAGAGTCTTGTGAGGCAAGCTACGTAGTTGACTTAGTTGAACACGGACAAGTTTGCCATCCTTGATCTGCCTGTATCTTCTTCTGTGGCAGCTACCCTTTTCTTGGAAAAGCAAGTGTAACCCTCTTGAAGCCTACCTCCTAGAAGGTCACTTAAGACAAATGGCAACTCCTCAGGGGTATCCACTGCATCTTAACAAGGACTTCTACTGTAGTTCAGCTTTTTAGCTATTTTAATCTAACTTGGGCAGCTTACATTCTGCCTTCATCCATTTTTAAATAGCAGTTGCCGTGCTCTGTGACACAGCACCTTACAGTGTAGCTCGTGTCTCTTACGTTGAGTTTTTGGTTTTGTTTTCCTCTCCATCCCTCCAAGAACGACCTCGTATCCTCTACTTCAGATCACGTGTCTGACCCACAACGGACAAAGCATCTGCCTATTCCTTCAAAGCCACAGGATTTTGTGCTACTTAATATTAATCTCCCTAAATCTCTTCAATCTTTTGCTTTTAGACATGCATGTATTTCTACATGTTTCCAATGTTCATCTGACTACCATGCTTCTCACTCTCTTTCTTCCATTCTGCTTAGTGGCTTTGATAAGAGACATTAAAGGGGTGGATGAGTGGGAGAGAGGCAGAACTCAGTGTGATTCTGTCTGTTTTTTGGTAGGGAGACACATCTGAGGCCTCTTCCTTCCTTGAGCATACCAGTAGGCTTCGTGGTCCATGCAGTGGATTACCCTTTCTGGCTTTTAATACTGTTTTTGCAGTACTGCCCATGTATAATTGTTACTTCTGAACCTTCTCTAGTGCTGTGCTGTCCTGCTCAGAAGGTTTCATAAGCATTTACTTCTTGTTTTGGATAATGTACTTGGCTGGGTAATGCCCCCAAGTTGTTTGGGGACAATGAAGGAAGCAGAAAAGAAAGATCCAGAAGCCACAGGAACCCCAACAGGCTGTTCTTTGTGATTTGGTGATTCTATGATTCTATGATTTCTTGGCTTCTGCAAGGCAGTTCTGTCTCACACCATGTTTGTGGTTGCCTTTCCTTACCTGATTTTAGAAATTGAAACTACTGTCTTGTAAGTACAGGCCTGCCACAGGTAAAGGCAAATTCCAAATAAGATTATATGTCTCTGGCAGTTGTCTCCTCAGCCCTTCTGTACCATCTCCTAGTTCTTTGAAGGTTCTGGTTACTAATTGTGAGAGTTCAAATGTTGCATTAGAGACTGACTCTTGCAGAGGAGCTCAGGAAGCTGCCCGGGATGTGCTGCTGATCTCCCGTGCCTGCGTTGTCTTCCTTCTGCTCACAGTTTCAGTTACAACATTATCAAATGCATAAAAGTCGAGTTAACCACCAACGTATTAACATTATCTGACAAATATAGGAAACAGTGGGATTCTGGGCACACACTAGTTCTCAGGTGACTCTGAATGTCAAGAAATAACCCTGACACATAGTGTGGGTTTTGTTGGGCTTCTTTGCTCATCTCAAATTATTCAGGCTTTAGCACTGTTGTCAGAACAGATGCAAAGCAGAATATCTTGTTGCATTTCAGCTTTTGATGTCTCAAAAAAATCAGCAGCCAAAAGGAATTTTTTTCCTCTCTGGAAGGAAAAAACATGAACTATAAGGAATGTTTCACAGTCTAGGCTTTCTAGGTTTGCCACAACAAATAAAGGTAAATGCAGAGCAGTGGAGATGAAACGGACTGGACTTGGTGACTCACCCTTACTTGGTTGAGGTAGGATGGCTTCTGGAAGCTGCTCTTTAATTCTTAGATGCTAGAGGATGAGCACCAAGATCTTCAGTTAGGAGTGATAGATAGATATTGGTGCAGATATTGGTTTAGGTATGAGACATTCTTCTCCATGTCAGTGGGAGGGAAAGTGCTAGTGCTAGTAAAACCATGCTGGTGTGAAGTTGATTCAAGAGTCATTCCTGTAACTAACCAGAAGACAGGGCTAACTGGTACCTGGCTGAATGCATGGACTACAATTCCGTTATTTTCAGAAGGGCACTCCTGATTTTATTTCAGAGCAAGTTAAGAGAATCAACCCTGATAGACTCAAGTAGGTAGAAAAGTTGCAAGAAGAGGTGGAAATGGAAGTTGGGCATTGCCTTTTGAAGCAGAGTTCAGCACTCAGGCAACGGCAAGTGTTGGACGTTTTGCCCACTGCAGAGATGGAGACCTGAATACCCTCAAGAAACATCAGCAGTCCCAGGAGCTGAACTGTTCATAGAAATCAGTATTAGTGCAGCAAACAGCACTGGAATATGGTGAACCCTGGGCTAGGAGGAACTCCTGAAGCACGATATTATTGGTGTGCATTGCTCCTAATGGCCATTGCTGGTAATAGCAAATCCTGTTCATTTTCATGTACAGAAGGAGGTTTTATGTTCTTTGTACGGCATGTAATATACCACAAGAGGTGGTGTGCACAGTCTAAAAACCCCTTGCCAGGTCAGCACTTAAATCACTTGTTAAGATCAATTCCAAATCCATTGAATTTAACCTAATTACTACTTTGTCAGGTCCAGTAGCCTTCCCAGTAAACAATTATGTTTGTTTCATTCAAAGTGTTCAGAACTGTATTTCTCTTTTTTAAAATTGCCAAATTCTGTTTCATAAGTATATTCCTGGTATGTAAATGAGAAATTTTGTTACTCTGTTAAATATCATTCTCCACGTGTACAAAAAGTCATGACAACAAAGATGCTTCCTTGTGATTGAAGGGTACAGGGAGGGGAATCTTTACCATCTGCCAATAACAAATTACATTCCAAGGGGGAAAAATAAATCCCTCTCATTGGAAGCTATTTTGATCAGCTCTAATAGTAATATTTTATGTAAGATTTCTCTCCTAGAGCCCAGTAGAATTTATACTTGAATTCATCTTTCTAATGCTTTGGTAAGAGGAACATCTGTCTCAGACATTATGAGGACTGAAGCACTAAGTTTTTTAGAAATCTCATATTCATCCTTCAATGTTTGTCTGGTGCATGTAATCCTAATATACCAATTGCAGCAGTAAATACTTGGCTGTAACCAGACATAGAACTCAAAAGAAACCTGTTTAGCTGCAGCTAAGAAAATGTAATGCCCATGATCTTGTGATGTTTGTGTTCTGCAGCATGAATCTGAGTTTTAAAGAATTTTGAACCACTAAGACTCAGACTCTGCAACTTTGATGGAATGAAAAAGCCTCAAGCTTTCAACACCTGCCATAGAAATTTAATAAGGACCCTAATAAATGGGTCAGTTTCAACAAACAATTAACTTAACAACTTCATCTGGAAGACTTAGAGGCCCTGTTTCGTAGGAGGTAACTTGAGAGCAGTCTCATGTTATATAGTGTAGTTAATGTTTCCTTTAGAAAACCAGATTTAATATTTCATGTGCTCCAAATTACATCAAATTGGCATTTGGTACACAACAAAGCCTTCAACCCCTGTATAGATCAAAAAGAAAATTTATATTAATCTTTTAAGCTGTTTGGGGGTTTCTTGTGCACAAGCAATATATACAATTCCCAGGAATTCAGAAGCTTATAAAACAAATTTTGTAGGCAATTTGGATCAAATTATTCCTTATACTTTGATTATGTCATTAAAATTCACACTCCTACCAATATGGAGATTTTCTTTTAAGTACTGAGTACTCACTGAGCAGTGCAGCTTGACTGAACCATATAGACTTGAGAGGAAGGTGTTCATCTACATGTTGGTTTATGTTGTGAGTTATTTTTTCAGCCTCTTGTAAACATACAGAGTAGAGATTAAATCTGTCAGGGTTCATAGTTCAATGTGTTTAACGTAACTCTGTGTTAAGATGAAACAAAAGTAGAAAATTTAATTGCACTTTTCCCTGCCCTACTTTACACATTTCATCTTAAACTCTCCATTTATTGTGCTGTCACTAGCTGTCCCCCACCCAGTCTCCTTTTCTTACTCCCCATTTTTTTGGTCACAGTTCGCCTCTGACCACCCTTCCCAGGCCAGATGTGTTGCTTGCATATGCCCTGTCTTTTGTCTTTGCATCTGAACTTTGTCTCCCGTGTTGTGTTTGAACAGCACCAGGTCTCCCGGACAAGGATCTGTGTTTCCTTACAGCTGTCGATATCCTGTGCCCAACATCCACATCCTCTATCTAATGCCTGACTGCTTATTGTAACTAATGGCATGGCCTTTATTTGCCCATATGGCACATGCAATTGCTTGTACCTATATAGGCAAAAAAAAAGGTAGAACATCATGCTAGAATTCATGTGTCCCAGCTGCATTGTGTACAGAAGCTTATCGAGACAAATCTTAAAGTCAGATATCAACCTCTTTTTGCTGGTTTCACACCAAAATTCAACCTGGCTACTCAGTGCCATCAGTCTGGGTCTATGCAAAGGTACAACCACCTAATTAGAACAAAAATCTACAAAGTTCTCTTTAGCTAAAGATGTTGCTGGCACCCTTGTCATGATCTGTAAAAACAACATGGGCTTTCATTTCTGGAAACTCACTCTTTGGTGTTTGAGACATAGTAGCACAAGCTTGGAACATTACAAAGGAGCAATTTTAGGTAAAATTTATTTTCTAAGGTGTCAATCTGGCTTCCTTCATGGACATTAATTTCGCAGAGAAAACAGTATCCAAATTTGGTAGCATGATGACTGGTAACCAGAAACACCTAGGCTGAATCACAGTGCAGGAACACCATGAACCCCAGTTTAAAATCTAGTTCTCACTTTATTTAGTGGCCTGGAGTTTGGGTTTTTCAAAGGTAGATTGTTCAGTGTGTATTCATTAGAGATCAATTGATTGCTTGGCTGTGTGAGCTGGGGTTTTGGGGTGAGGAAGGCAGAAGAGCAGGAATTTGCACTTCCCAAGACTTAGGGTGGCTGAACCACGTATTTCATTGTGGAGTTAGGTTGTAGTATTTGAATTTCATACATTTGCCCATATATTTTTGTTGTTTAATAACAAGTGCCAGTTTCTTCAGATCTAAGACTTTGGCAGATGCTCTGATACCTCCAGAGCCGTAAAGGTTATGAGCTGGTTCTGTGGTGGGCATTGGTTACTGATGAGGTGGTTATGGGATGATTCTCCTGGCAAGTTATTGCCTCTGGAGCCAAGGGCAGTCAGGGCATCTTCTTTCACAGTTAGATGCCCAACACCCCGTTTGTGTCTTGGAAACTTGCTTAACATTAATAACAGGTCTCTCTCGTATCTATAGAGGTAATAACCTGTGGTAGAAATGAGGAAGCTGCCTTTTGTGCATGTTACAAAACTAGTACTTAACAAGATGCCTTGAAGGTAAGTTGCAAATGGATTTAAAAGCCAGCTTGGCCTGTTATGAAGGTTTTAACATCATCTGACGATGATATTATCATGGATGAAATGCTAATAGCTGTAGAAACAAATTTAAGTGACTTTCTGCTTTGCTTTGGGAGTAATATCCATGCATGGAAATCAAGCAGTTTCTGAAGCTGTGTAATTACACACAGACAAGTGTTCCACTCACATCAGCTTCCACATTTCATAGTTGCCCTGTATGCCCAGCCCCGTGGTGGTGTGCTCCAGAGGATTACTCCTAACTGGTTTTACAACAACAGAATAAATAGTATTTAAAAGCAAATCAATATTTGCTATCTCCAATTTGCTGTTGCACATAGAGGCTGTTACGGGATTGGCTTATTGGAGGTGTTGCAACAGTAGTGACCTTTGAGGAGGTTTGAAGGAGGAAGAAATGGCATTAGCAGTAAATACTGTGCCTCTGCAACATCTTAGACCTTACTGTGAATGCTTGTTGCACTTGAGCTTATTGGAAGAGTATGGAAGACCCAGCTTCTGTGTGATGGTCAAGATTTCTGTTTATAATTTTTCTCTTATGACAAGGTCTGAGCTGAACCAAAATGGGAATTCCTAATTTTTTACTAACTTCCAGTTGAATCCAACCCTCACAGCAGGCATCTTTCTTTTCCAGCATAGGATTTGTGTGCAGGCCTGCCATATGGTGTGTGCAATTATTATTTTATAATGGTGTTATTGCTCTCTAGCTGCCCAGTAAACCCAGTGCAGTTTCAGTAAACTATATACATAAGCATAGGAACTTTAGACTTGAGTGATTTTCTTCACTTTTATACAATAGTAGGTGCAAAGGAGAAAAAAGATTCCATTTAATTTATAGAAACTGTATAAAGTTTATAGAGTCTCTACAATCGTCTCAAATGAAAAGGTTGTGGAGGAGAGGGGCTGTCCCAAAACTGGGAGGTCCACAAAGCTGGTGAAGAATAACAGTTAAAGGCACATATCAGTAAATACGTGTGCTGAACTTTTCCCATTAACTCTACTGTTGAACATATGGACTGCATTAGGAGTTTGTCTGCCTTAGGGATTTTATATGCACATTTCCTGCCCTTTCCTCTTCCCTGTCCTGTTACTATTGCTTTAGACTTATAGAATCAAATAGTGACCATTCTGGGGTTATTGTTCTTACGGAAAGTGGTTGTTTGCTGTAGGACTGTTCACTGATTAGTGTCAGAAACCTGTGTATATGTGCAAGTGCTTTCCTGAATATGCCTGGGGTTTTTTTTTGGTGTGTGGACTTCCTAAAGCAGCAATACCAGCTTGGCTTGCCCATCCTTTCAGGCATATGTGCAACTTTGATTTGCATTGATGGCACAATTTCTGCAGCAAAATTAGGAGCCAATGTGTGCTCAGCTTCATGGATGATTGGTAAATAAACACAGCTCTCTTCTGTATCATTATTTACCCTGAAAATTAAGGTTACCAAAGTGATTGGTGAAAAATTGGACCCAAAAGCCTCTGAGGAAGTCAGAAAACATTAATTTTGCTTCTGTGTACCTTTCTGTGTTTCCTCTTTGATTTTGGTGAACACTGGAAGCCTGTATAGCCAGCCTATTTGATAAGGTCTGCTGTCCTCCCCGAAACCTGTCACTGCCCATCTGAGCATTCCTGAGCGCTTCAGACAAGCACAAGAAAGAGGTGGCCCCATGTCCTGCCCCTGGCTCCTGCGCCCGTCCTGCCTTCCTTGTGCACCAACACATGTCTTTAAACAAAATGAAGTGTGTCTGGGAGCAGCTCTGGCTTAACATTAACCTCCACCTGCCCTCAAAAGTTAATTTGAATGGGTCGGTGGTGGAAGTTACAGCCTGGGTGACACACAGCACTTGTACTGCTCAGAGCTGGGTGTGTGAGCGCAGGGAAAGCTGGTGCTGGGGTCGAGGTGCTGAAGGAAGGGAAGCCCAAGGAAGATGTGACATGGCTCTTCCTTTATTGTACTTTGAGATTTGTAGGTGGTAAATGCTGTGGGTTTTTTACAGATGCCCTGGAACCCTTATATAATTTGCAGTTGCATTTGGAGAGAGCTGTTTCAAATCTGTGTACATTCTTCTAAGATACTTTAAAAGAAAAGCCAACAGCAATAATTAGTTTGGCATTTTCCATGTTTTCTAAAGCACTTAAGGGGTAATGACTTTTTTTAACCAATCTTACATAAAATCAGGTTTTACAGGAATAAGGGGACTTACAAGGCCTGACATCGGTGACAGATGTAATTCATGCAGAAAGCTCTATTCCAATACATCAAAATAAGGAAAACAATTATACATATGATTAGAGGCTGCTGACCCTTCAGTTAAAATGATCAAAAAGAACAATATTAGAAGTTGATTTACAGAAGCTACTATTTAACTTATAATTAGTCTGACCAATATAAACAAACCAGATTTTTACAGAATGTGATTTCCCAGTAGATAGGTTAGCTATTTTTGTAGGTCTGAAGAAAGACAAAGTAGTTTTAAAATATATTTGATATGCTCTATGAGTAAATTGAAATACAGCATATAACGAGTTTTAATGTTTTCTTCTTCATAAATTGCCAGATTTCCTTAATTCAAGTGAAATTTGAGAACCGCTTGAGAATAATTGTCTCTAAAGTGAAATATTATTTTGTCAGTCTACTTCATTTATATTAAATATATGGTTTACTTTTTTGTATTAGAAAGTAAATGAAAGCTGGTCAGTAACAGGAATCCCCTCTTACACTTCTGGTGTAGTTCACTGTGGAAATGGATTCTGGAAATGGCTGATGTGATTAAAAACTCCTCAACCAGCCCAAGAACTGTTTGTACAGCACCCAGCATGCAGCACTTCTGGCAAGGATCAAGCACTCTTCATCTTATTGCAGTATAAATAAAATCATTCTTCAGTGTAGGGACTTGGAATTTTCATTTTAAGTGCACTAGTTAAGGGTTTGGGAAGATGAGATTTGATGAGGCTTTTCCATTCATAAGAATGAAGACAGAATTGTTGTGCTGGCTAATGCAGTCCTCCTGTTCCTTGTGCATGCAAGTAAGTACATTGGAATCCACGCCAGCCCAATTTGCATGAGGGTGTCAGAGCAATAATCCTATAAATTGACATAGAAGGGTCAAGCTAGCTGCTCAGACATCACTGGGCAGCTGTGCACAACTTGTAAATATCCACCTCTCAAAAGCTACACTGAAGATTGCAAAACTAAGAGAGACTTCTTCCTGTGTTCTTTAGAACACATCTACAAGTATATAGCTCATGTCTGGGCAAAGAAACTGAATGAAACACCACAGCTCAACCTTATGTCTGCTGATTTGGAACATATTTATTTTATTTACAGGCCTCTCATGAATTCCAGCTTTTTGGCACATCACTTTTTGAAATTTCCTACCAGCTTCCCCTCTTCTGGAAACTTAAGTGCTGTTTTTTGTTTTTGATATTTCTAGTGGAACGGGAAAATGTACAGAAGAGGACCTTTACCAGATGGATAAACCTACATTTGGGGAAGGTAAGACTGACAGTCTTGATATTGAGATACAAGAGCACAACAGTAGACAGAATGCAGTTAATTCCCTTTCAAATAGTTAGAATTTGGAAGCAAAGTTGACTTTTGTGCATATGGGGAGGCCTGGAGGAGAATGAGGGGAAACCGAAAGCATGTTTTTGGGTAAATGAAAATTGCTTTTCAGGTGCAACAAGTACTTGGCTGGCTTTAGTTCATCTCAGGTGCATTTAAGTCTTCAGTACTAGTGACTGTTACCACGAGGCTAGAATTTTCCCACAGAACATACCCACATAAAATCAAATGTGGTTTAGGCTGCTCTGAGGTGACAATGTTTGTGTTCTTCCCTGGACTGGAAGTTTGAACATCTGAGGCATCATGGCCAAAGACAGATGTTCTTCAGGACCTGGCTTCATCCCAGATCTGCAGATGGGCAACATTACTTCTGTGTCAGTCATGTCAGGGGGGGTGCTCTATGATGGGATCTTTACATATCTACTTCTATGACAGAACTAACTTTTGGACATCACTTCATATTTTAAAGATGTAATTGTTCTTTTATCACACCATAATATGTCTATTAAACCGAATTTATTGTTATTATTGATAGTAGACAAGTACTAACTCTCCTGAGTAGTCTGCCATCCAGATGATTTCCCTGCTGTTGAGGATGAAAAGACAAAAAAAATACTGAGACAGCAGCAGTGCTTAGTGAAGGATCAAGGAATGAGATCAGATTCCTGATCTAGACAAAGTCCTAACTCAGACTGGAGTTTGAGCTTCACAGTGCTTTTAGTACCTGTGGCTAAATTTCATAAAGTACAGACTGGGACTAAGTTTGAGCTACAAGATGGCTCTCAGTCTAGCTCATGTCGTTCTTGGGAGGTGATCGAATGTCAGACATAGTAAAGGGGTTTTAGAAGAAAGGCATGACATGTGTAGTTGCTTAAGTTCACTACTCTGCAGTGAGTGTTGCTGAAGGAATAAAGGGACACTTAAATCTCACTGGAAAAGCAGTGTAAGGCTAGTTGGAAGTGTTTTGACTAGCAATTGCTCCCAAAGATCCCTCAGAACAAAGACAGTGTTAGGCAATTCCTTTGTGAATCAGACTCTAGGGCTTGAAACTAACTGCAGTTTTGGTAAAGTGATTGTCAAATATGTGACTGTGGAGAAGGTCTTTGATTTACAGAAGGAATTAGATCATGCAAAAGGCTGTAGGGTGCTGTTAATTCTGCTGTGCTGAGAATATGAAGTCTTAGAAACTGTGGGCAGGTAGAACTGTTTTCTCTGGAGTGCATACACATTTTTTTCCTCCCTAATTCACCAAAAAAAAATTGTCTGCTGCTGTATTTATGTTTTTCCTGGAAGAGGCATAATAAACATATCCGTGTAAATAGTGAGAGCTTCCCTAAAGCTCTCTCTAATTACAGGTGGACATTCTCTAATTCCCTGAGGACATCCACTGAGGAAGGTGGCTTCTGCTTTTATCCTCAAAAAAGCAGCACTTCTTGCAGAGTAGCTTCTTTCTTTTATGGCAGCAGTGAAGTCCTCTTCTTGTACTTCTTCAGGCTAGTTATGGTGTGGTGTGTCCCCTTTTGGAGCAGACCATCCCATTTGGGTCATCTTTTGAGAGGATCTGGCTTTGCTGGTCACAGGGTAATAGGGAGCAGTCTACATCTGAGTTCTGGTTGTTCTTGTCTTACATACTGAAAGAATAAAAAAGGTTTGGGTTTGAGGCTTTCAGGTAGGTAATTTAATTTTGAAATGAACAGTACTTTGCTTTCTTTCCATGTGGAGCATTGTTTAGTACTCTTGACTGAAGACTAGTAAAGAAAATGTATGGTCCCAGTTCACCAGAAGCAGTGCTTAACTGAGCAGTAGTGCATTGCACAACCAAAGATAAAAAGATTAGGCTCTTCGGGGACACGTGAGTGAGTGACAACTGAACAGAGCATAATTGCAGCAGCCGAGACTGCCCCTAAGGGCTGAGCCGACTTGGCCGTGTGCCTCATATCACACACATCATCAGACACCTCAGTGAAGCAAGGAGATAGATCTCTTTGGAGGAGTTTGCTGAGAAGAGAGAGACACAATACAAGAAGCTGCTATTTAAAGTACTTAGAAAATACTGGGGAACAGAATGGCACCACCAGAAACTTTACAGAGAGACAGGACATTGTGGTCGGCTTGGTCTCAGGCTTATTTCAGCAAAAAGTGAGATTCGCTTCTGCTGGAATTGTCTTAGACTGAGAGATCAGCACCCAGCCCTTGGGTGGTCACTTCCTAGGCAGAGTCATTAGGGTGAGATTCTGGTGTGGGAAATCTAGAATAAGTCATTGTCTGATCTCAATTACATGAGCACTAAATCTCAGTATCAGCTCAGACACTCCTAGGACGGAATTGCCACCAATGTGAAGAATAGTCCGCCCTTCCTGCAGGCTTAGAATTATTTCTAGTATCTGTCTTGTCAAATTCTCCTTCTTACTCTCTGAAATCATGGTGATGTACCAAGCAGTACTCTTTAGAAGGTACCTGGTTTCTTTTCTTCACAGTGCAAGCCTCCTCTGAAAGTGAAGGACTTGTTTGTTGATATACAAGATGGCAAAATCTTGATGGCCTTGCTGGAAGTCCTGTCAGGACAAAAGCTGGTATGTATACAAGAGGGAGAAACCTCCATAGGTATGGAGCTCTGTAATGTTACGAGCAACAATGTATGGACATCCAGAGAGTATGGTGAATTTGGTCCTGTGTCTTGAGTGTAGTAATGAGCATGACAGCAACTTTGTTGTGATTTCCTTATGTTACAGGCTGGTGTCCTGAGTTGTAACTTAGATTTCAAGGAAATACACAACAATGAGCTGTAAATGGTGTGTGGTCAGTGTAAGTGTTCTTACCCCTCAGGTTTTTTAACATTTCAATACATTAATGCTCACATATTCTGTTTGGAGATCACCCAAGTCACATTACCAATAAAATATACATTTGCAGTATTATTTTTTAATCCATAAATAATGTTTCTACATGTCTAAGATCATTATGACACTTAATAGGTCTGCTGACGGTGGCTGTAGTTGCGAGTTTAGGTCTGGTATCCTGGTTTAGGTTTCATTAGTCTTACTGATGGCCTAAATCAGAAGTGCAAAGTTTCACTTATCAGAATCTATTTCTCCCTTCTTTTGTTTGTAAAAGCTGTGTAAAGTTCCAGTTACCAGAAATGGAAACACCCAGTGCAAATATAAATGAGAAATTACAGTTGATTTAATGTTTTCTTTCTACATCAATCTTGTCAGCAAGGATGCTCTTCTATGTGGGTGTCGCACTTGGATAAGAGGAGAGACCTGTTCTGCAGCCATTTCACCACCGCAGACACACTCGCAGTCACCTGGTGATGCTCTGCAGTGACAGAACCATCTCCATGCTGCAGCATGAATGGCCACGGTGGTCACACACTCAGAACCGCCTGTGTTTTTAACATTCTTGCAGTTTTGGGGAGCTGTAGCAGCAGCAGCAGCAGTGTCTCTGTGTGCATTCACACAGATTGCAGTGAGAGCCAGTCTGGAAAGGGGAAAACCCATCATGGCAAACCCCGGGTGTGCCCTGGCAGTTCAGGGAGGAGGATGAGGAAGGAGAGATCAACTGGCTGAACTTCTTGTGCTGGCAGTTGAGTGTTTGGGCTCACATGTGATAAAAGCAGTGTGCCAAAGTGGCATTGAGGGGAGACAGGCATGCAACAGATCTGTTTCATTTCTGTCCAGATGAAAGCTTCTGCCTCCCACCTGCCTGTGCCTGCTATGGAAACTGCTCATGCGTCCTAATTAGGATTATTTAATTTAATTCAAGGGAAGAAAAAAATCTATTATTACACATTTTCAGGTAAATTTGATCCTGTGACTGAATGTGGTTGGGGAGTGATTACACAAATAATCAACGTGGCAGGTCCAAGACAGTGATAACATCTGGAGAGCAGGAAAGCTGGTTGTGAACCCTGTTTTGCTACAGCGAGGGCAGATCATGTAGCTGGAACACTGTACTAATCAGAAAAGATGGCAAGATTTCCTTAGCTTTATTTTGCCTCTCTATCTGTAGGTTTTTTAAGCTTTGTATGAAGTGGTGAATAATTGGACCATTTTTGAAAACAGCATGTCTCTTATTTTTTCTAGATGCACGAATACAAATCTTCAACTCATCGCATTTTTCGTTTGAACAACATAGCCAAAGCACTTAAGTTCTTGGAGGACAGTAATGTGAGTATTTTCAAAGGCTGGTCTGAATACCTTCTCTTGATGTATATTGCAAATTGTAATTGTTGTAATTGTGTTTAGTCTGACGCGCTGCATGTACATAAGAGCAACGCACTGCTTAAAGGCTCTGTGACTTAGCAGCAAGGCTGAAAAGCACAAGAACACCTATGGAGTCTAAAACAAGGATTATTTGTTCATTTTATAATGTAAAAGTTCAACAGGATCATAGGATCAGGAACCCAATATTAAAAGAAAATAAAAAAGAAATGCAAGTAATCTTTATGAACTATACCTTAGTGGCATTACTTCAGTTATGCTGAAGGTAGATGACCTTCTTTCATCAGAAATACTTTAAGTATTACAAATCATGTATTTATCCAGTAAACTACTGCAGCAGCTGATCTGGCAAGAGAAAATTAAATCTGGGAACATGACATAAATGCGTAATTCCAGGAAACAAAACCTTACAAGGACATAGCTTCCCTCATAGTCAGTGTGGCACTACTGCAACATCCATTCCTCAAGTTGTAAGAGACCAAGCAAAATCAGACCCTGTAGCCTGAAATGGTTCAATCCTGTTTTTCTTTTTTGATTTCTCCTATTAGGGCTTTATTCCAAAGCCCTGTGTATGCCACCTCTGTCTTGAAAACCCTCTGCCTCTTGAAAAGTGTTGGGAAGCAATGGTATCAAGAGAAGTCGCAGCCATATCACAGCTCATACACCTGGCATACCCAGATCTCTCAGAAAGAGAAAACTAATATCAGACCATGTCCCACAAAAGACTGCAGCATTCTTGCAGTACTGAAAGATCCTTTTATCTAGTATCTGCAATAAAGTTTTGCAACTTCCCCAGTATACTCTCTGGGAAGAAAGTGTAATTGATGATCCTGTTGACTCCCAGATGCAAGTATTCTATAGAGTTTAAACTTCATGGGTGAGGAGGGATCTGGTGTGTGCACAGGGGCAAAACCCTGTCTGGCATGGAATGGCACAACAGTAACTGATGCCACTTTGCTGCTTACCTGCAATGAATTTCCCTCTGGCTTCAGAGATCCAGCATCAGTGTGAGCTGTGTAGGAGAGTCCCTGCAACCCCAGCGCAGGAATGAGCATGATGTGAGACCTTAGCAGATCTCTTACAACCTGATAGATGTGGGAGGTTTAACCTCCTTCGTCTTTTTCCCCAAGACAGGGATGTGAAAGGTCAAGTTGTCCAATAACTTCCAGGTGTTCCCAGTCTCCTTTTGGCAACTCCACCAGTAGGGCTGCTCTGGCCCTAAATGTGTATGTCTACCTGTCCTGCTTTAGAACTGCTACAAAATATTTTGCAAGTTCTCAGATTTCTTAACAGTTTCCCAGTTGGTGGTTTCTACCCAAATCCAGCTAAGACCTACTGGCAGATGAAGTTTTTTTCTCTCTGTTGATACCAGCGTACTGCAGGGCTGTAGCTGAAGCGTATCTGATTGCTAGGAGCTCACTATGGTACAACCTAGAACCTCAGTGAGCAAGGCCAGGCACGGGGAGCTTTGGACACAGGTGGCCTTTTTATTAGTAGTGCTACAACACCTACTTTTCTATGGATTTGTTGTTTCCTTATGAATAAGCAGCCGGTATCTTCTAGCTGGTTATCTCTGCTGTGCTGGGTGACAAACATAAGCAGCACTAGCAGGACAGAGCTGACACCGAGAGCAGTCTAATGATAAATGCCACTTGCTCCGCGTTTTGGAGAAACTGCTTTTAAAATGTACAATGTCTTAATGGTTTTCCCATGCCAAATACCTTGGAGCTGGCAAGAAATTCGAGGCTTGAAATACGACAGCTAGAGGTGTCTTCTCGCTAAGATTGAAAACTGTTGTGCGAACCACTAGATAAAAAGTTACTTTGCTTTCCTTTTTTCAGTTTAACCAAACCGGTTAGTGAAGGGTGGTGATGAAAGTGTTGGCAAAATGCCTTGGCTGCCAAGAGCTTCAGGGTTAGATATTAAGCCACAGTGGGTGGAACCCGTCAGCAAACGCTTCCGTGGAACTGGGGCAGCAGGGTAAAGCAGTGCTAAATAATTCATCATGTACAGGATTTCTCAGTGATAAATGGGCTGTATACTGGGCTTTAAATTGCTCTGAGTGCCCTGTGCAGTGCTGGCAGCTTCCTTGCTTCCTCCCTCCTCCATGACCTTTGCCAAAACCAAGTCTGTGTTGTCTAGGAGAATAACATCCTGATGTTATCAGGTGGAAGAAACCTCAGTGTGGGAAAGTCTAGAGTTTGCCTGGATTAGGCAACCCTATCCTTTGCTAAATGATTTAATCAGAACTCTGTGGCAAGCTGTGTGAGGTGAGATAAGCAAGGAGGAAAGAGGTGCATAGCAAAACAGAAGTAAGCAGATCTTATTAGGATTTTAATTTTTTGTATGAGAATTGACTCTACTCTTTGAGAATACGATCCAGTGGAGGGAGCATTATCTTGTTTTATTTTTGTATGGAGGAAATATATTTGTGGTTTTGGAGATGTAGAACCAGGCTCACTTGTGTTCTGCAGACTGTGCTGGAGGCTTGAAACGAGTTCCATGAGCAGGGTGGTTGTGATCAGGGCCAAATTATCATTAACAAAAGATTTGAGTCTTGCTTTTTGGCTGGCCAATCAGTAGCAGAAGTGTTCTGGACATGTCCCCTAGTCTCAGTGCATTGTTTGCATTTATCTTGCTTCTTTGAGCTCAGCTCTGAATTTATTATCTCTTCTACAGGTAAAGCTTGTTAGCATCGATGCAGCAGAAATAGCAGATGGAAATTCCTCTCTGGTACTTGGACTAATATGGAATATAATCTTGTTTTTTCAGGTAATAAAACCTGAATACTTTAATCATAAGTGAACAATCTTCATGGTATCAATCTATTCCAGCTGAATGCTGATTTTTAAACCTAAAGAGCATAATTAAACATGCTAAACCTGATCTTTTCCCTCCTAATATACGCTAATTTTATACATGCAGCTATGCAGCTGCTTTCATTTTACTTCATTGGACCTATTTTGGCATAAATAGAAGACAATTTAAGCCCTCGTTTGACTTGGATCGAAATTAGAGCTTCAGATTACTACTTTCCCTTCTCTCCTGTGCCTTCTCAGGGTTCTACTCCAGATTCCTTGGATGTGAATCAACATCTTGGGTTTGGTTCCAGGTCACAGTTTATTTTCAGTCGCCTTTCTGGATTTGATCCAGTGTGGTGGGAAATTCCATGTAGAATCACTGATCTCCAGAGACTTACTCAACAGGGCAAAAATTCACAACTGATGTAGAGGGCCAAATGAAAGATCTTGAAGGGCCTGGAACTGATAAAACTGTTTTGAACCTGAAAATTGATTTAGTCCAGGCTTAGTTTAAAACTGCTCCCTAATCTACACATATTTTGAAAATGCACGTCTAGACAATACCAAATTCTAATGAACAGAGAGAGATGGAGGGAGGGTTCTGCAGCTCTCGTAAGACTGGGAGGCTCTTTCATTCTCTTGAGCTCGTTTCAAAAACGGCTATAGGTTTAAAAACTAATCTCGAAGTTGGGCTGGTGATGCTGTCCCTGGCTGAGCTAATCACACTGAGCAGTGGTGCACAGCACCAGCCTGGCCAGATGGACTTGTAGGCAGAGATGCTGTGACAGAACCTGTCAGCCCGGCAGCAGTGGGAACGAAGGACCGAAGAGCAGCAGGGTGGATAACCTGGACTCAAATACCAATGCTGACCAGGACAGGAGTGCTGCTGCAGGTCTTGACTGAAAATATTTAAACTCAGGCAAGTCCTGTGAAGAGAAAGAACAATTTCAGTTAAACTGACTTGTCTTTCAAGGACATGTATCTTTTCTTTTTGTTTAACATGAATTTGCTCAGTTCAGCCTGAATCGACACCTTACCCTACCTGTTTCCTGGGGTCGCCACTGGGCTGCTGCTGCCTGTCACACCCGTGCAATACAAGTCGGGAATTATAATGGACGGGCCTAAAATTAATTACCTCTTAAAATTCAGTTACAGCGCAGTTATCTTTAAAGTCTGAGAGAACACAAGCACTGAGTTCTGCATGTTACATGGAACACTGCATGTTCCACCTTTTATTACAGATTAAGGAGCTGACAGGCAACCTCAACAGGAACTCCTCCTCCTCCAGCCTGTCCTCTGGTCCCAGCGGTCCCGAGTCAGACACGTCCCACCCCAGCACTCCCAGCGTGGAGAGGAACATGTCGATTACCGTGAAGGACCAGCGGAAAGCCATCAGAGCCCTTTTAATCTGGGTTCAGAGGAAAACCAGAAAGTAAGCTAACTCGTGGAAAACCATGTTTTGCCACCCGCACTTTTGAAGCTGACTCTCTTCACTCTCCCACCCTGCTTGTGTATTATCATGTGCTGTGGATGCTTCTGCTTTTGAAGTTTGCAGGCACAAGGTCTCTGCTGGGCTTTTGTCACTATGGCCATGTGGCTACAGCGGCTGTCTGACCTTGAAGCCGTCTGCATCGCTGGCTTCATGATTTGAGTGTTAAATGTTAACTTGCGCTAATCTGCTTGGCACTGTTGAAAACAGGGTCATTCCCTCCTCCCCTGACCCCCTGGCTTATGTGCAGTCTGTTTGATATATCATGCTAATTAAAGGGTAGGCATAAGCAACGGGTGAACTGAAAAAATAAATATATTGAAAGGCTTTAGCAACAGCCTTTTAAATCAAGCAGAAGCCATGTGGGAGCTTCTCTGTGTGCTGCAGAGTGCCTTGAAGGACAGAGCCCCTGTCAGAGTCCCTCTTCCTCAGATTTAATGAGGGGAGGGAGGTGAATCTTAAGTCACTTCGCACAAACGTGTAACATTTAGGTCCATTTCTGTTGCTCAACACCTCTCTCTCCTCTTTAATAAAAAAACAGGTCTTTTGCCAAAGCATTTTGCCTGGTAATGTTTTAACCTGGCAGAGTTACTGTCAGGTTAAAAAACTTCAGTGTAAGATGTGTAGTGCACATGTAAATGCTTGGAGTGTATTTTACGTAAATTGTTATCTGAAGTGATGACTGTCAGAGAGTTTTCAAGAGGGTATGGGTCAAACATACTTACACCAGTTGGAGAGCTGAATGTTTGGCATTTTTGTCTATTGATGGATTTATATGTCCAAATCTGCCTGTGAACACAAATGTTCTGTGCTTAGTGTTGAAGACACCAATTTGCATCTTAAATAACTTGGTCCTGTGGGCTACATCATCCCATCGTTGTCTCCAGTGAAGCTAAGGGTGCTTGTTGTGCAGATAAACTTGTCCCATTGAGTTCTGCAGTTCACTGCTGCCAGTGCAGACCGTAGAGGAAGCACAGCTGTAGTCCCAAAATAGTGCTGATATTGTCATTAACAGGGAGGTGATACAAGGAAAGTGAGGACGAGAGAAGTAAAGGCCGTAAACTTTTCAGTCCAGTCAAAGAGTACAAATTGAAAACATCTAATAGGAGAAAATTGTTCTTGCAACTGCACTATTAAAAACATAACAACATCGTTATAAGCCTGTGCAGAATTTTCTATTATGGGTCTGTGTTTCATTGCAAGTTTGATGGCTGTTTTTTCCTCCAAAACTTTAGGCATCTAACACACTTGTGGTTTATACATATACTGACACCATTTGCATTTGGCGATACACAATTTTCTGCTATAGAAGGCCAAGTACACCGGCTGTGAATCGTTTGTGCTTATGTTTTTAAATACTTAAGTGTTGGCAGTCTTCCCAAGCTATGGCATTAAAATGCTGGAGAGCAACAGAAACAGGAATCTCAGAGACATTTGTTTTTGTGAGTGTTAAATGTGGTCGCTGAGTTCTTGAGGGCTTTGTTTTTACTAACTACTTCCTACAAGCAGGTTGATGTCAGCTGTTAGCCACAGCAATCTAGTTTGTGAATTCTGCTTTATGGATGTATTTTGTGCATTTTGAAATCCAGGAAGATCTCAAATGTGACTTGTGCAACACAGCAACCTTACTGTTAACTTTCAGGAGTCTTTGAAAATGATGATGTCTTTACTTTGGATTTTGTAACACAACCACTCATGTAAACTGTATGTAATTCTGTTCAGGTATGGTGTTGCAGTTCAAGACTTTGCCAGCAGTTGGAGGAGTGGCCTCGCTTTCTTAGCTATCATAAAAGCAATAGACTCTACTTTGATAGATATGAAGCAAGCACTGGAGAAATCATCTCGAGAAAACCTGGAGGATGCTTTCAGCATAGCACAAAATAAGCTGGGTGTTCCTCGGCTCCTAGAACCAGAAGGTAAGACGCCTACATCAACTTTGTTGGGTAACATTCAAGCTATAATGAATTCATGAATATTGCATTATGATACCTTCCAAAAACATCCCAGTGATTAGGCTGTTGATGTGATCAGTGTGTTGGGCTGACTGATAAGAAAAATAGAAACGAATTGGTCACTGGTTTGTAGCCGTATGCTTCCAGTCATACTTGTAAGCTCCTTGGGGCAGAGATCTTACCATTGCTCCTGGTTAACATTTAGATGCTATGTGACATCTGCATTACTAGCTGGCATTAATCACTACCCTGTTGTGCTGAGAGGTGTCTCAATGCAGTAGCTCCATTTCGTAATGTCTACAGTCTGCAGAGACTAAGTTTCACTCCAGGATGATGTATGCGAGTCTGCCATGAAAATGTGTAGATGCCTATTTGAATGTATTTGCATCTCCCAGTTTTTCTTTTACAATGCATATATAAACACACATATATATAAATATATGTAAACATAAGCATATATGTATATAAATGGAGCTGCTTCTTGCAGTGTTTTTTACCCAACTCTTCTAGAGAGGTGTTAGGCCTTGATTTTCTGATTGAAAACACAGATTGACTATTTGTACTTCCATGGGTCACCTGTTAGACTACTGGGACATCCTGCTAAAAATAAACCTCTGAGCAGTCATTCAACAAGATCACTGTCTAGTGACAACAACATGAATGACAATATGAAGGTGGATGAAAAGGGACCCTGACCAGGATTTAGTATGTATTTGAAAACAGGACAAAATAAGATGTTGAGAACTCTTGCAAGTACCATCAACAGGGAAAAGTATTTCTCTTATCTGTCAGAAAAAGAAAAGCTTTTGTAGCTGTCATTTGTCGTATCATAAAGGGAGGATAAATGTCTGACGATCTGTCCTCTGCAAGTGTGTTTTAAAGCCATGTGTACTCAAGCCGCTTGTGTCTGTCTCTCTAGATATCATGGTGGAATCCCCCGATGAACAGTCAATTGTGACATACGTGGCGCAATTTCTGGAACACTTTCCGGAGCTGGAAGGGGTATGTGTTTACTCCTACGTCACGTCATTTTTTTAGTCTACTTTGGTGTAGTTGATAAAGTAAAATATTGCTGTATTTATCCTCTGCGTTTCTTTCTAAGCTATTTAAAATAAACCACAAACTCAGATGTAATTTTTCACATTTTTGTTAAATCCAGTCAAATAGGCTTTCATTGGCAATCGTTAAAATGTTTTAGGTAGAACTGTGCTTTTAAACATTTACATCGAATTAGAACTTCCAGAGGTTAGAACCGCCTACATAGGGGTGTACTACTTTGCTCTATTAGTCTTAAGTAAGGCTGAAATTTATCCCTTCATCTGTGATGATTCATTGGACTTTGAATTGCATTTTGACTTCTCAAGTTTGAGGGCCACAATCAACCTGTATTTGGCAGGTATCAGACACAAAATACCAGAGGCTGAATCTTGTGAATGCAGCAGTCGAAAGCACTCATTGTAAGCATGAAATAAATTGCAGCTTAAAGGACCAGGACTTTAATGCAGTCTTTATCAAAAATAAAATAATAGAGGAGCAAGCAGAGACTGACTCTGTCAGGGATTGACAAAGGACGTTTGGAGAAACAGAGGATAAACTTACAGAGAAATTAAAGGAGACAGGAAACTTGAGGAACATGGGAAGTCCCAAGATCTGCAGAAATGATCTGCAGAAGCTGGAAAACTGTTCTGGAGGCTGCTTGTAGTTCCAGACAAACCTAGTTCAACATAGTCTTTTTGATTTCAAAGGGTCCCCAAGGGACTCGGTGTCCCTTAAGTATCTGGATAAGTTTTTGTGCTGGAGTATATGCACATAAATGATGGTTCCTACATAAAAGGCATTTCCTTTCATTTCTTGACTGAAGGTTCCAGTTGATATGTATTTTGTAGCTTACAAAATTGGTGTGCATTACTAAAGTCACTGGAATTAAAATTATTATAATAGTGTAATTATTGTTATTAGATTATATGCGCAGTAAGATTTGTTGGCATTAAGACTCATGGGCATTTTAATGGACAAAAAGAAGCCTACTTTTATTTTTTTTTGAATACAGTCTGTTGGAATGAAATAATCTAGTATATTAATATATTTCACAGTGGATTTATTAGACTTATTAGATTTATTTTATTCCCAGGGTTTGTGATTGTGTGAAAAAGCCAAGTCAGTTGCATCCACAGGTGCAACAGGGAGAGATGAATATATTAATAACTGAGAAGTAGGCTTGTCTGCATTCTAATCTTCCTGTACAAGTGGCTTCTTGACATGCAGCTTTGTTCAAGTCACTTGACTTGCCAAATTGGTTTCCCTGCTTTGAAAATAAGTGAGTCATTAATTGGCCATTCACAAGGTAATGGGCTGATGGGCTAGGTAGTTATTCTTTCTGTAGTGTTTGGGAAAAGTAAAATGGTATCTGAGGTATGATTTGTCTTTTAATGGTGTATCATCACTTACAGGAAGACTTTACAGATCCTGATAAGGAGCTTCCAATTGAGTCCACATATGTACACATCAAAGACACACCTTTAGAAAAGGAAAGCAAAATCTTGATTTTAAGTAAAAGTGAAGAAAACATGTATACTGTTAATCATGAAAGGAGTCATCCTGCTCCTCCAAAGGTTCACATACATGACACCCCTGAGAGAATCCCATCAGAAACGGTTCCTGAAAAGTGTAATGGGAAATTGAGTCAAGTGTTCGGTGATTCACAGGAAGGCTCTGAAGAGGAGCCTCAGAGGCCTACCTCACTGAGAATTACAGGATCTACCAGTTTTGAATCCAGTTCCTCTTGGGAGGTTCTAAGCGACAAATTCATTTTAGGTGAAGGGGGCATATCTGATGATCCACTGAAACAGAACAAGGACCTTTCTCCAGCTGTTTTGACAGATCAGAAAAATTCTGTTGACTCTTTTGAAGACTACTCTGAAGAATTAACTAAAGAAACCTCTACTGAATATGACAATGAAACTAAGAGCCTTTCAGCCAATACTTCTTCTTTGAGTCCATTATCCTGGACTTCAGGCATACTTACAGATGAATCTATAAATAAAATAGAAGAGAGCAAACCCCAGACTTCAATTATTTTACCAGAAGATACCTCAAAACAAGAAGATACTCATAAGTATGTCCTTCACCTTCTAAATGAGGAAATACTGAAAAGTCCACAAAATGAACACACAAAGCAATCACCTGGCTTTGAGACAATAGAAACTAACCATTGTTCACTGAATGATTCTAATCTCAAAAGCCAAGAACTACTTACAGAGCATGAAATATCTGATGACTCTCTCTCAGATGTACCTAAAAATTCAGAGGACCCAGACAGCTGCGATGAAGCTGAGTCTTCACCTGAAGTGCTACCCAGTTCTTCAAAAGTGTCTGTTATACCCCACGATCTCTTTTATTATCCACATTATAATGTTCCCATATCAGCCGTTTTGAACGCTTACCTTGAGCCTTGTATTGAAGATTATGATACTGGAAATGACAAAGCTGCTTCTGAAGCAGTGACAGAAGTTTTCCAGGAGAAGGGCTCACCAGAACAGTACTACAAGGAAGATGCTCCAGAGCCAGACTTGGGGAATAAGCTGAGTGTCCCTCCATCAGAAGTAGATACTGAGAACAGTGAGGAGGAAACAACAGATATTAACAGTCCCATGAATTCTTCTGATGAAAAAGAAGTGCCATTACTAGAAGGAGAAGAATTAGAAATTGAAAAAGATGACAAAAAGGCCACCAACCATGAAGATTCCACTATACCACAACATCCTGAGGTATTTTATTTTTTTTTGCCAGCATTTTTTTTGTCTATATTTGGGGGACTATGATCTGACCTCGATGGTTTTCATTTGCTTTCATTTTGCAGTGTTTTGGAAAAATATATAAAATGCATTTTGTTTCCTGTCCCATAACACTGTTTGCCACAGCCCTCTACTGGAATGAAAGGAATTGCAGATCCCTGAAACGATCTGACATTAAAAGAGAGAATAAGCCCTAATATTAATACTATTGCACAAATGTGAATTCTGATTGTGTTTTAAAGTAGTTTGAGGCTCCTGTATAATCCCTAGACATAAAATATTATCACAGAGGGTATTTTTAACAATTTTTAATGAGAAGAACAGAAAGCAGTACTGCTGATGTAGAAAGGATACAGGCAAAGGTAATTTTTTTATGAATGCAAATAAGTTTGCCTGCAAAAACTTACACCAATTTGAGTAGGATAAGTTATGTGGATAAAATGAAGGCTCGTCTACACTGAAAGATGGGGGATTTTTGGTAATTATTCTGAGTATTTGATTTAGGAAATTTCCTACGGCATCTCTTCTTGCAGACACTGATTTTGAATTGTCTTAGATGTTTTACAGTGCAGTAATTTTAGACAGTGTTTTTCAAGAATGAGCGTCCATTTAATGTTACTCTACCCGTTGCTTAGACAAGTTGCTTAAACATGTTTTGGTCCTGACATTTACTAGAGCATTGAAGTCAATTTGCTGTTAGCTTCAAAGGCTAATTGGGGGTAGATTAAAAACAGTCTTAGCGCATTACTTCAAGGAGCCATGTCATGTCTTGCCTTCTTTTTATATAAAAAGAACTGACAACTAATTGTATGTATGTTGAACTCATGATACTCAATGTATCCAAAATGATTTTCAGTAAATTAATTGGTTTTTTTTCTCTTTAGCAAGACTTTCAATCTCATACTACATGCAAATTAGCATCTGAGTAGGCTGTACTACTAAGATATTTGAAGGGTGGGGAATCAGTCTTGTCATCTAATGCAAAATGTTTCTTAATTTCCACAGGCCATAGAAAAAGATCTGGAGGATTTATCAAAAACCATAAAGAGACAAGAAAAAAATAGTAATAGGGAGGAAGAAGAGAAAAATATTATCAAAGCAGAAGACCTGCAGATCTCAGACGTTGCCACAACTATTCCATCACAAGATAAACTGGAAGAAATGGCTGATTGTCAGGAGTTTACCAGGTATTTCACATTAACTTTGTCTTAAATACACCGAACTGGCATGAATGCCTGGTCTATTGAAGGTGTCTGTCCACTGGATGTTTCTTGTAGACTTCTTTTAGGAGCAGTGTACTGGGACTCATTGGCTTCTTCCTGTGTTTCTCTGAAACATGTCGAGTGATTCTGTGCCAATGGGACTTGATTTGATGTTGCTGTACAAACTTTGCTACACAAACCCCAACTAAAACCCCAGTGCATTTTGAACATGGCAGTGTTATAACTGTTTTTTTCCAACAGAAAAAGTGTTTTGTAATATAGATTAAATAGTCCGTGTGCATTGCGACACTATGTGGAAGCCTGACATTGCTTCACTCCAGTAGGTATTAGTTGGCCTTTTTTTCTGTCTGTGAACAAGTGAACCAGAACTTGGTAGGGTGACCTTGGCTGCCCGCCATGTGTCCACCAAGCCACTCTCTCACTCCCTGTCCTCAACAGGATGGGGGCAGAAGATAAGATGAAAAATTCATGGGTCGACGTAAAGGCAGTTGAATGAAAAAAAGCAAAGACCACATGTGGAAGCAAAGCAAAAGGAGACAAAAAAAATTCTCTAGTTCCCCTCAGCAGATCCACATTATAACACATGCAACACGTGTGGTTTTGCATAGCTTAAAAGTAGCATGCGCAATTTCAGTGGCTCTCTTTGAAATTAACCCAAAACTTAGCTTTATTAATTTTAACACTTTGCTTTTACATACACTTCAGAACCAGTGAAAGTGATTCCAACATTTGCCTCCGAAAAAGATCTCCTAATCCTTCTGAGGAGGTAAGTATGTGGAAATTTACTTATCTCTGTTTCTCTATTTCTCTTAAACTCCAAAACTTCACATACTGTAAAAGGCTCTCCGGTATAAATAACGCTCTGTGATAATACAAAAGCCCTGTGACTTCTAATAATTTTAGTGCCAAAACCAGGCATAGCTGAAAAGCTTTACTCGACTCTCCTAAATACATGGAACTAAACCTTATTGAACTCTGAAGAAACCACGGGGTGCCTAGTACTACAATTAAATCTATTGTAACTTTCAGGCTTAACTTTGCCATAAGTGTAGAGCTGCAATATTTTGCTTCTTTGAAGGTCCCTTTATGTGCTGCTCCAGTGCCTTTTAGTTTGTGCATTCTCTCTTTGTATGTTGGTGTCCCTGCAAACATGCTGGGTGTCTCTTGAACTGCACCAGTTCTTTCCCTGTCCTTCATAGTAGCTGTGTATTATCTCCATAGCAGCAGCTAACCCTGAAAGAATTTTACTTGTAATGTGAAACTGCATCCTTAATGGCAGATGTAATTCATACTGGTTTCTTGGGAGCACACTATACAACTGAGCTCTGGATTTTTATTTTTTGAGTCTGAAGGAATGGACGTGATCAGCAATCAGGGCTCATTGAGCAAAGATAGGAATATGGCTCTTTTCAGCACAAAATAAAATTCTGACTGTCTCAAAGTTTTAAAGAAATGCTGCCACTAATGTTCAATGAAAGGGAGGTTTCACACAGATGCTTTAGTTTTGCAACACTGTCAGAGCTACTAGAAATACATATGAAAAAGGGGAGCTTTATTCAACTGAATAACAGGAGTTGAAAGCAAAAAAATCCCATTTCACAGTGTTTTTTCTTCTTCTGTGTGCACACCAGACTGCAGTTGTGGATGTGCTGGCAGGGAATAAATTTATAAGTACACTTTCATTTTATTTGAGCAAATGTTAGACATACTCTGGATAAAATACCCACACAATTACGATATTTTCAAAATGCTGAATTGTTTTTTTTCTTATATAATCTATTCCTGGTTTGTTTAAGGAAATCTGTGGTGTAAACAAGCAGAAGATGACAGATACAAGTGAAAATCCATCAATCATCAGGTGAGTCATACTTACTCAGACAAAGCCTTTTGCAAGGAATTAGTAACTCCTAGCTACTTCTAACAATGTTACAAAGGGAAATGAAAATTAACTGTAATGGTAGACACTGATTGGATGTCTTGTGTAATAGCTGCAAGTCCGTATTTCCCATAGGTCTAAGATAGGAGTCACCATCCCCGGAGGTGTTTAAAAGGCGTTTAGACGAGGTTCTTAGGGACATGGTTTAGTGCAAGAGTTAGGTTAGGTTATGGTTGGACTCAGTGATCCTGAGGGTCTCTTCCAACCAAAATGCATCAGCGATTCTATAGAATAGTTCTTTATTGCTTCATCTTGCCCTTGAGAGGAAAGATTCAACTGTCAAAGCAAGATTGTGAGCACTTTCCCCACATGGTGGATATTTCAGCCAAGAAAAGATTGGGAGGACTTCAAATATGAGGCCCTCTGGCAGTGATGACTCTTTCCAGGTTTGGAAGACTGACAGGACAATATTTATTGTAGTCAGTGCTAGGGAAAGACAATACTTCAGTGAAGTTCTGGCCTCTGTTAGAGCACCCGTGAGTTTTTATAATTTGTATGTGTGTTTAATTTAGACTTAGGGTGATAGATCCTGAACCCAGAGTGTGTATCCCTTTGGCATTAGGGTGTCTGTATCTATAGCAAGGATTGCTTTAGTTTTTTTCTCTCAGTTGATATTGAATAGTACCTCCCAGAACTTCTAGTTAAAACGATGGTTGCGTTTAAATGCAGAAAACACACAAAATACTATTGGGATGCAGTGTCCTCATCTCATGCTTCTGTTAAAAAAATACATGAATAGCTCTCACAGTTATGCCTGTTTGCAGACTGATGATATTGGGCAAGTTTTGTGTAATAGGTATATATCCAGTATAATATCTGAGCAAGTAGGATGCCCCAAGCCAGAAAAAAGACTCATTAAAATAGGATAAACCCCAGTTTTCTCCAAAAGCAGATATAAAAAAATATACCAGAAGGTGATTTGTATAGTATTTTAAAATTATGAAATGACTGTACCGTCTTGTGCCTTTTTAAAATAAGACCTTTTCTTGTCTTTGTGAATGCTCAGTGCTGCTGGCAGAGTCCATCAGGCTTTGGAATTTTGGAAAGTTGGAATTTTGGGGTTGTCCTACAAAACCCCAACTGCTAGTTGGTCTGTGGAACTTGTGAGCTTTTACTGTTCAATTTTCTGGTGTCTGACATGAGAAACTTTTAAAGCAGATGATTTGTGGAAAGTATATCAAGTCAGATACATTGCATAAGTAAAATTGTGAAAGCGTGATATCTGGTGCCCAGAGCTATGTTTACTGTTCTGAATATAAAAGGGCATCAATTTGACTAGTGGAAATCACCTTAGATCAAAGGACTGTACTGTAATGGCAGCTATTTAAACTACCTGAAAATTTGTCCCAGAATTTTCAGAGGATGAATTGCTTGTACCTTGGCTTCTAAGGGAACACCTGCTGAATTCCATTATGCAACTCCTAATCTAGCTTGGACTCCAACTGACCAGATTGAAATGGTTCCTTAAAGTGCTTTTAGTCTGCCCTCTGATCTTTACAGTATATATTAACAGTGTATATTAATTACAGTATATATTAATTCTTTTTCCTGTCTCTTACCAAATTCTCTCCTGTTTTCAGGAAGAAAAAGGATTTGGAAGCAAGTGAGACTCCAGCACCAACTCATGCGATTACGATGGCTGAGCAGCCAGATATTTTCTACTTCATCATTTTCTTCTGGGTTCTGGTCTACTGCCTTTTACTCCTTCCACAGCTTCTTAGCAACAAAGTTTGATCTCTGTGACGTGTGGAAAAATAAAGGACGAGGGCTGGATTGCTTTGTGTATCTTCATATGAATATGTTCCTTCAGGTGAAGCACAAACAGAAATATATTAATAGGACCTGGTATTTGTGTTTATTATCAGGTTGTCCTCAATTCCTCTACTGTTGTGCTATGGCAATGTCTAAGCACATTTTATATTACGGTAATTGTGTAAATATATATAAAAATTACCTGATTTAGTAGATGCGATTTTGTACATTTGTGCCTTGCTTTATAAGACGCTAAATAAAACCAGATAATTAATTATCAGTAGAAATATGAACAATTCAGAGCTCTAGTCTTCAAAAATAATTCTTCTGGCTTCATTTACTTATGTAGGGCCTGACAGCTGTGGAAGAGGGATGCAATGGCAAGACTGGAAATGCTTTTACACATTTCCCATGAAATTCTTTGAGAGAGTTGGAGGCAGAGCAGAGTGGCAGGTGGTGGAACATGCTGACCTCAGGAACTGATCACAATTCCAGTGGCAATCCAGTGGAGAAACAAAATCAGTTTGAGGGTTTATTTGGGTAGGGGAGGTTTTTTTTTTTAGGTTTTAAATTAATTTTTATCCTGCACCTTTTGTTATATTTAATTCATAGGAATAAATTGGATGCGGAGAAGTGTGAAGAACATACATGCTAGCTGCTTCTTACGAAGGAATACATGAGAAATCTTAGACCAGAAACTTCTGTAGAGAATACCTGAAGAAATACACTTTGTCTATGTTACTGATGGTCACCATCTTTGAATAGAAGTTGAGGACCCTTAGATAACATTGTTTTAGTTTTGGTACATCAGTGTTTCTGAGGCTGCTTCTGCTTCCTTTTTTCCATTGCTTTTACTTAGCAGATGATGTGAAGATTTCTCTTTTTTGAAGATACAAAATATAATAGGTAACTTAATTTGCTGAGGCTACTCTAAAGGCACAAGGGCATGGTAAAAGGATTAGCAATATCCCTTAAGTGCCCAAATCAATAAAGAAAGAGATGACAGATGGAAAACTAAATACAGAGAAACATTGACAGCTGGTATTGACTTCTTAGTGCAACCAAAGAGACTCTCATGGCTTGTCCATAGACACAGTTGAGCCACTTCTGCATCTTGTAATGTTTTGTCCACACTGGGGATCCCTTTAGGATACTTGATTTAGGATTTTTGCCAGAGGAGGTGTTCCCATGCATTACAGGACAAAAGAGAGGGCTTCAAATTAAATTGAATAGCAGTAACTTTTCTCTATGTGACTTTCGGTGAAGTCACTCTTTTTTATCGGCACAGTTTTAGTTTCACAGTATGCTTTATGAGATGATGTTGATGTTGCTGCTCCCACTTGAAAATTCACAAGGTTGACTGTAATGTTCTTCATAAATGAGGGGTTCAATAATTTACATGGAGTGATCCTTACAATATGTGGCTATAAGCTTTACATATGTTGTTTTAGAATAAGGTTTATCTCTGTCCTGGCTTAGTTTTCAGCTGAACTAATGGTACCTGGTGTCAGGACACATCTGAATATACAGTAATTTGTTTGCAGGTATTTAAAACCTGTTTTCAGTCATGTCATCTACTGGGCTAATCCTAACCGTCCATCACACTTCACTCTTCTTTATAAATTTTATGTCTCCCTGGGATTTTTCTTCAGAGCTGCAGTTAAAATTCAATAGCAGCAGTGCATGGCAGGAGATCTTAAACATTGAAGATAAAAATCTGAATCTATTTCAGTCAACAGAATGCTGAAATCTTTTCTGTCCTGTCACTGTTGACTAGAGCTGGATTCACCCTGTGAATCTAAAAATACGACCCTTTGTTCTTCGTGAGGAACAGATCCAAACTTCCCAACTTAATTCAGTGTAAATCAACATAAGTAAAAAAAGACAGTTTTCCATCTTGCTGATGAAAACGTTCAGCATTTTGAATCATTTGATTTTGTGATGCATGAACGTATTTGTGCTTGTCGGTGAAGACAGTGATACTTTTTTCCAAAAGAAAACATATACCATTGAAGAGCTGGTGCTTTTTCTCTGAAAGAATAAAAATTAGTGCAAGAAACTTTATATCCTCATCTTGAAAACCAGTGAATACCAGGCTAGGGCATGGCAGCTATTTAATAGCAGCAAGTAGCAATGTACATTTTTTTGGAAGAAAAGTGTTGACAACTCTTCATTGTCTGCCAGCCTTCACAGGCTACTTTGGTTTATGACAACTTTTTCTCAGCCTTTGTACCTTATTCTCTGGTTCTTCCATGTTTCTTAGTCTTCAGCAGAGATTATTTGGAGTTGAATTCAGTCTCTTCATAGAACTTTACAGCTAGCAAAGTTTAATCAAACAAAATAAGCCCCCTTCTTGTCTTCTCGCCTTTCTCCCAAGAAAACTAATCAGAATGAGGGGGTCTTTGGTTGTCTCATCTAAACAACTGACATCCTTAAAGAATGGAAAAGTGAATGGGAATGCACTGATGCTGGCAGTTTCATTACACAGTATTTTCTTCCAAGAGGGGGAGAAGCCAGGGCTTGCTCTCTTGCCTCCCACTGATGAACAGTGATTGAAACAGTGAATTAAATGTGCAGTTTACATGTCAAACAGCATCCAGCAATTGTCTCCATCATCCCACCTGATGTTTAAACTGAAGTACGCTTTCCAGCCTATCCTGTGAAGAGATGGGACATTGCTTCTTCTCTGCAAAACAGGTGAACTCCCCTGCCCCCGAGATTAGTCCATGATACTTGGTATTAAGTTGCTTTCTGTATTTGGGTTTGTTTGTTCATTTGTTTTTTGCTGTAACAGAAGTAGTCTTACCTTAGCCCTGCCATGGGTAAGAAGATCCAGGGTAAAGAGTTAAGTGATTTTACTGGTGTAGTCAACTGTGCATGAAAAGAGACTGAACTATTCAGGATTTTTGCCATTACTCAGAACTGCAAAAAAATGACATCTGCATAGCCAGCAGCTTCCTCCACTTCAATTGCTTAGTCAGCCTGCATCTCTTCTTCCACTGTGCAAAATCCAATGCCTCAATGCAAGTGCCCCATTCTGAAAACATGGCTTGTTGCTGGACTTTGTGTCCTATTCTTAGCTTAGAAGCTAAAAGTCTGATTGTAAAGCATTCGCTATGGCAAAGCCTGTTTTAACTTGCTGGCTAAACAACTGGCTTGAGGTAGCAGAGGTTTTAGAGGCTGGTGGAAAATATCTCATTTATCCATTTTCCAACAAATATGTGCACTGTCTGAATAAAGAAGTTTTTCCTGAATTTTTGCTTGGGTTTTTAAAAAGTGCTAATCTCAAACTGACCACATTTGGTACTTTGATTTAGCAGTAGAAGGGTACTGATCTGTTGAGACTGTTTCTAGAACCCAATGTTGAGTTGTGTGGGTAGCAGAGTATTGTGAAGTCTGAGTGTTGGGAAGTGTTTGAGGATTACTGGACAAAGGATGTTTGATGTTCACAGAAGCATCATTAAAGTCTGAGAGACAACTGTAACAGAATGGTTCAATGTTATTGTAGTCATGTAACTTAACTGCAAAGTGTTTTATTGTGATTTTATAGAAAGTGCAAGGAAGGATATGCTAGTAGATTCCTGCTAAACATTTATGGGGCATATGTCTAAGAGTTGACAAAATGAGTTAAACAATCACATAACCAAAAAACCAAATTGAATACAGCTTTTGCCAAATTGTGGGAAATGATCAATGCAAATATAGGGAAAGCAGATTACAGAAAAAAAATGACAATCACTTTTCAATGCCATGAATATTTTTGATGGATTGAGCTCTAAAATGTATTTTTATTGAGTTTCTAGATTGTAATGAATGTGTCTAAAGAATTTTATGCAAAGCTTGAGAGTTCAGCTGTTTTAAAATGATTTTTTATATAGCAGTGATTATTTTATCTATATATTTAATAGAACTGTAAAACCATTTTAAGAGTACCTGTAAAATTCTATGTATGTGATATCACTATTTATTAATTATGATTCATGAGAATGAACATTAAGCTATGCATTGGTTATGTCATCCATTTTAAAACTGGAAACTCCAAACAGGAGAAGAGATTTCATGAACAGTAGACTCGAAAAACATGAGAAATGATTGAATACAATTGTGTGACTCTTAAAGCTGCATAGCAATATGTCATTTTGTGATGTTAAACTTTCGGCTAACGTTGCAAAATATACTGAGTGATTAAGCTACTTTCTTCCATTAAAACTTCCTGAGGCTGTAATTTCTACATGTTGATATTTGGTGTCTAAACACACTTAAATCCTCTAGATCTTCTGGAGATTGTCCATTTACTCCAGCTCAGTATGACTGTAAGTTCTTTATCCAAGTAGTGAGCCACTGAGTTTATGGGGGTACCATGAAATACCCAGTGGGGTTTTTTAGCGTTTTCTGCACCAATCCCCACAGAATCAAAGCTTTAAAAGATTAATTTGGCCAGTGTATATGGTATCATATTCAGCCACCTAACAAGATAATAGTGCATTATCACTTGCGCCAGCTTTAAGTACTTGGAGTCCCGTCTTGCCAAGCGCAAACCTGAATGCATCCATCCAGTTGTGTTCAGTTCCTCTACTTCTGTGGAAGTCAGTGCCGCACATCTGTGTGCTAAGCACACGCTGCAGGATCTGGCCCTGAGGGAACTTAAATTGACTTTAATGACATAAGCCAGGAGGTAGCTGAAGCCATTAGCGCTGGATCCCCTCAATTTCAATGTACAGAAACAATGCCACTGACTTCATGTAACCCCTCTGCACGCATAGTACTTGTTTGCCTAAATTCTGCAGGATACATCCTCTCTTTCTTGTGGAAAGTTTAACATCTACTTCCATTTTTGATTAAGAGAACAGTGGCGGGAAACAAATGGCTGGAAGATGAGCGTGGGGTTACCGGCTGGAGTGTGGCTGTGATAGTTCCCAAACCACTACAGCCAAAAGCTCTGGCCCTGACAACAGGTTGCCCACTGTTTTCCAAGTAGTGGATCTGAATGGAGGTAAAAAAAAAACACTTTAAAGTTTTTGTATTTCCACATTGTGCAGTTTTTTGTCAGGTAAATAAAATTCTTCCCCTGGGCGTACCACTGATAACCCTGATTTACAGCTGCCCAACTTAAAATTGTTCACGTTCCAGGTCTGGATCTAGACAGGACTTGCGTTACGGCTTGTTCCCATGCACGCTGCCCTAAGAGGGGAAGCTGTTCCTGCAGGAGGATGAGAGGTACATGCGCATTAAATGATACGGAAAAGTCATATTCCGAATGGGATAGTTTGCTTACTCTGTCCATTGTTTGACACAACTCTAGAGACCACAAAGAGTGAAAAATTAACCCCTTTATTTTCAAGTGCCATGTCCATTTCAGGGTTATCTTAACTGAAATTGTGGAACATCAAAGTATTTCTTTCCCCTTCTAAACGTGAGATGTGCAAAACTTCCTTCCACCTCAGTGGCACTTTTGATGATTGCAGGCAGCTGCCACTGCTGATATTGGAAAACAAGAACTCTGTTATTTTCTCACCATGAAGGGAATGTCCAGGTTTCTCTGGAACATAAAATTGGCCCCAGGGTGATTTATATACTTCTTTCTTCATTAGGAGGCTAGAGAGGGCAATAAAAATAATTAATTTTACCTCAGTAAGAAACTGACCATTCCAAGAGAGGCTAGATCCTGGCCTTCACTGCTGCATTCAGATCAGGTAATATTTTATTCTCCAAGCAGTTTCAGTAGTTTCACTGAATCTTCCTGGAATATCTTTGATTCACAGAATAGATTAGCTCTGTGTCCAAGGACCAATTCATATGGGATGTCCAGATCCATGGCCATTACTAGACTGTAAAAGAAAATCACCAGTGTTTACTTGGAAATGACTGGTCTGATTTAAGTCAAGTAACTTTCAAATTATATGCTGCTCAGTTTTTGAGAGAAATAATGCAGTTATTTTTTAATGCCAAATAACTTACACAAGTCAAATAAGTCTATTTGTATTCTAATGAAAAATTCAACTTCTGCTTTTGTCTTGAACAAAACATATTTTAGTAGGCATACCACTTTGTGCTATTGTATTCTGCTGTGCAAAAAGCTGAAGAAAGCATTTTACCCTTCTTGTTAAAGTTCTCCAGTTTAAAATGAAATCTAGTTTGAAATCTAGAGAGCTAGTTTGCTAAAGAGTTAATGGGGGACTTCTATCCTGAAGAAATAATTTGTAAGTAAGGAATGTAATATTTAGAATACATGCTGCCCTTTGGCAAGAGGTGACCAATGATGGCTATTTAAATGAGAACAAATGCTGGGAGGATTTGAGTGGCAGCAAAAGATAGATACCCTGAAGGAGGCGCATTTTTGTGTACTTTCAAATACATTTCTGGATGCTTTCAATCAGTGGTTTGTATTGAATGTTTGCACTTGTTGCTCAAAGATAACTTTTGTGAGAAAAAAATATCCTGTATAGTTGGTACACCAGAAAAGTAGATGTTTTTAGAAACTGTTACGCTGTAATATGAATAGTATTTACTAGTGAATAGTTCCACTTTATTTTATAAAATCTCCGATTTTGAAATAAATGGACAGGCTTCCTGTATATAATCTGTTATCTCTGGGTTTGTCCTTGTCCTCCCCCCTAAAAAATCTTCAAACATATCATTTCAGGAGAGATCACCATTTTGTTCTTACTTTATTTATTTATTCAATATTATTATATATACTATATAAAGTATATATTATTTTTATCTATGTATTCATTTTCATGCCCAGAAACTATATTCACTTTTTAGCAGAGAAGATCTCAGTAAACACAGCAGATTTGTAAAGTGCATTGTTTCCCCATCTACCCAAAAAGTTACTTTTAATTTTGGGGGAAGAATCTCAACTTTTATTCCAGTCTACAAACAGAATGTATTTTATATTTTTATAAAGGTGAAGATTTATTCATTCATTCATGCATAGAAATTGGCATTATAGTGGCATGCCATGAGAAAGCTTAGATTAACAGTTGTGTGGAATTATATACTGTTCTTACAATTCAGCTTATCTGGCCTGTTTCTATGTAAATGTTTAGACGAGTGGATTAGTAAATTACTAGGTGCAGTACCGATTCATATTTACTATGTTCCTCCCCCTACACCTTAATTCCCTTTGCAGTATAGGATAAAAGGAAAATAAATTACAACAGAGATGCAGTACAGTTCAGAATTAGCCCCATGATCTGTCTCCTGAAAAATATATCTAAACTGGATAAACACAGAGAAACAAAGCAGCATATGGGGCATGGAGTGGCAGTGCTCCTCTGTGGGTATTATGCTTTAGAAATTCTATCTGTTCCTCTGCACCTTCTACAAAATCAAACCCACGTTCTCTCTTCAGCACTAATTATACCCGATGGGTAAACAAAGCCAGCAGGGGCAGGACAACCTTCAGATCACTGGGCAGACAGAACAAAGACTTAGATTTGAGCTGTGATTTCTATTAAGGAACTAATAAACACCAGTAATATTTTCTTGAGTTGCTATTTCTATTTATGTTACAAGGATTATTTCCAGGAGAGTTAATTGCAGTAATTTATTAAATGCCTTTTAGTGTCTAACTCCATTCCTTAGTTAGACAGTACCATCGGCAGCTCTCTGTCCTTGCCAAATTGTACTGTTTACCTTGGAATATCATGTAACGTGATCAAAGCAAAATGTATAGCTCCATCTGCTGTAAATACTTTGAAGTTATTATTTTTGCATTACATTTTTATGGCTGATCTGCAGCCTGGAAAACAGATTTATCACTTTGCTAATAAGTATTTTCGGCATGTTAGCAGGAATCAGCATAAATACAGCAGCTAAGTACATTTATACATTGTGAAGTGATATTTCTCAGTTCTCAGGCAGAAGGGAGCACAAAAAAAGTGTATTTCACGGACATTAGGAACTCCTGTTAATTGCCGTATGATGGATCTTTTGTACTGAGTCACTGCAGCTGTTTGTGAAATGCTGAAATCACATGACTTGCTTAAAGTAACCTTAAGTCAGTGATAGACAGGAAGAGATTCCCAGTTACACTTCTACTAAGCAAGGGCTGTCCAGGAACAGTAACATTTTTTTAGGTGGTAGTCAGCAATGTGTGAATGTAAAGCTGCATAGGAAGAGTGACTGAGTTGATATCCCATTTTTTATGCCAATTTCTACTGATTTTAAAAGGTGGACCAACAGTTTAACAAGGTAAAACAAACAAACAGCAGTAAAGCAGTTAAAACCACTGACATTTCTCTTGCACTAGGGAAAACATCCTTATTTAGATTATGAAGTCTAGGTCACTGAGGCATGAAAGCACACCAAAAAAAAAAAAAACCATTTTAAAGAGCATCTTAGGGGGAATAAAAAGTTTGTGCAACCTAACACCTTTTTCAAATCTCAACTCCAGTTTTAGGAATGGAATCTGTTCAAAATAGGTTATTTTTTTCTTTTTACTTCCAACTTCCTCCATAACCATACCTGCAGCTTTTTCTCGTAATATATTGCAGGTGATACTATTATGAGTGTGGTTTAAAATGTTTGTAACTGCTCTTTTCTGCAGTGATTCACAGCTATGAACTGAAAAACCTGGTAGCCAGACCAGGGGGCCATTTGAAAGGAAAGTCTCAAACTAAACTTTCTTAAATGGGGTGCAGAATAGACACATCCTTTCCTGGCCAGAAACTTGAACACAACACTCCAGCCCATATTTTCCTGATAACTGCCAGCTTGTTTCAATGTGCGTTATTGAAATAGTGTGACGCTATGACAAAATAGCATGATGGCTGGTACCAACAGGAGGGAACAACAGAGGTCACCATTGTCTCACGGGAAGGAATCTCCTCATTTTAGAACCTGAGGAGATGCACAAACCTCAAAAGTACAAAGCCTGGTTTCTGCTGATGTGATTACACTGTTCTACAGCATGAACAAAAGCAACCACTTGTGACACAGAGATTTTGTTTTGTTTTGTTTTTTTTTTTTTTTATTGCAATTTTCCTCTTTTCTAACCCAAATACATTTTTTCTTACTCTTGCCCAGCAGGAAAAAAAAAAACCACAAAAAACCAAAAACATAAACAGCCCCCACATCCCTTATTGATACAATTTAAAAAGGAGGAGATAAATGTGTCTGTTTTCTTGTTGTGTTACAACAGTTATCCCATAGAGTAAAACATTGGTATTTCAACTACTATAGATATGGGTAAATCTGTAATTTGGTACATTATTACTTATTCAGTTCTGGATTTTAATTAGTTGGGCTATTTTATTCTTTTCATCCAATGGCCTGTTTGCTTTGGTTCTAGGGTTGGTTGTGTAGTTTTTACCAGACACGGAATGCCAAACAGTTTGAAATACGTGGAATTTTTTAGAGTTGTGTATCGCACTGATGACTTCACCTCACTTTTCTTTAAAAATCTTTGTAAGAAATTTGTGAAATCAACATAAAGGTCGATTTTTTTGTTTGAGCTTTAAACTCTGGAGGTTAGCTGTCATTATACAAGCATATGACATAAAATATCTATTTCTTACAAAGGAAAGAGGATATTGGTGACAAAATAATAAGGAATAGCACAAATTTTATCCTAACTGCACTTTTAAATCAGAAATGCCTATCAGCATGCAGCCTTCATAAAGAAAGCAACTAAGGACGACATCCTTTTCTATCACAAAAATAATTTCCAGAATTCTCCTGACATTAATGTGCTTTGTTTTCTGTGTTGTAAGTATTCTGCTTTATTCTTTGAACATACACAAATTTGATAAAATTCATTATTAAATCATGGCCTGCAGAGGATTAATGAAGGTTTATTTCTGCTCTATTTTACATTAGAAATAATTGAGAATGCCAATTTCCTTCAGTACTTCAGATAAAACTGGAAAAATAGACCCATATGTTCTGACAGCTCCTACTGGATAAGACTGAATAGCCGCTCCTCTTGCTAAGCTTTTGTCACGGGATGTAATTATATTTCCCTCCATAAAAAACAGAAGGATGTCCCTTCAATGCTGTAAAGTACCTAATACTGCAATATTTAACAACATGGGCATTACAGAAGACGTGTTATAAAGAGCAACAGAGGTTTGAGCCAAGAAAACAATTTGATAATACCCCAGGCCTCTGTATCACTTTTAATCTGAAATAATTTTACTAAGGTTTGTTCAAATGAATTTTAGAGTGCTCCAGTTAGCTTTATCATCTCATACAGATTTTGTAGGCACAGTTATATTAAGGAAGATGCCAAGTCTGCGATAGAGTGCAGATGGAATGAGGAAGACTGGACCCCCAGCGACAGACGTTCTGTTGCATTAACATCGCCTTCAGCACAACTTCAAAGGGGAGCGGTCGTCCACAAGTGGCTTTGCATTGCATTTATGGTTGTTGCCTTCTTTATTAGGCAACAAGGATGATCTCCAGGCTTTGCACAAGTGTTTGTGATCTAAGGAGACTCCTGACTTGGTCACTTGGTTGGACACAAGTGGACCTGGTGCTGGACCTGTGCACCTGACACATCCTGCGGGGTTTTGCAACAGGACAAACAGGATCAGCGAAACACAGCACACAACCAAGTCGATCCACCACGGAAAGGAGATGTCAGGAGGAGGCAGAATGGGGCCAGCAATGTGTATTTACATTATTTAGAGATTTCCTTCCACCAGAGTGACCACATTTCCCACATGTGGCTGTATCTTTACATTTTTGGTGTGGTGATTTGTATGAGTAGTCAGTCCATAGATCTGACCGCTCACTAGCACTACAGGTAGGCCTGTTCTTCTGAGCTTTAAGTGTGTGTATCCCATCATGACGGTAAATTATCATAACACAAAGGATTTTTTTTTCTTGCAGACAAATAAAGAAAACTACTAGAAAGTAACAGAGCTTTTGGACGTGTGTGAGTGAAGGTCAGGGAGGAAGAGTTCAGCTTCCAAACCGAATTGTGCATTTAGTAGTCAAAATGATACCAAAGCAAACTGAGGTCCCTAACAGTACAGATTTTCACCACTTACATCCATCTTTTGGCACTGTCCTTTTTTTTCCATGCTCAGAAAACCAAAACCAAAACCACACAAAACAAGCAAAATCAACCCACAAGCAAGCCCTTTCCTGTTGATCAGCAATTTCATTTCTCCATAATGTAAATGAAAACCTAAGAAGGGTATCAAGGTAAAAAGGTGGAGCTATCAGCTCCATGGAGACTATTACAGATAATCTTAACAGCTGAACACTGACAGTGACAAACATTCTACTGACTTTGTGGAAGATGAGCACAATGCATTGATGAACAGGTAGGGTGATTTGAGCCAGGTGCAGCATTTTCGTGGTCACTTCTAAATGCAGCTCTTCAGGAGTAAAGCAGCAGTTTTGTGCTCCACCACTACGGTAACTGATGACTAGATATTCAGCAGGACGAGTCCTCTCTGGTTACATAAAACTGCCATTTATTTGGGGATGTGACCAGACATGAGTGTGATGTGATTATTGCATTTCAGCTCTTTGACAATCCATCAGGACTTACACTATGCCAAGGAACTTTCAAACTCCAAATTTGAATTTACAAGAGTTACCTGTTTCATTACATGCCCTAAGCATCTATCTGATCCAGGCTGTGGCTACAAATCAAAGCCATGCAGTAATTAAGCTTAGAGGTTTGGTGATCAGCTACATCCCTGTGAGAAGGGCTCAGTCTTCTCACCAGTCACAAAGAGAATGCTGTTGGCAAGCGATGCCATGGGAGGTGGGAACTAGGGAATTAAAATTAACTGAGACTGGAATTATAATAAACCATAATGTAGCTCCAAACATGCTACTTCTCATAAACTAATTAGCTCCAGTCCCACATCCTTCGTTACTGACGAGCTCTTCACACTTACAACTGAACATTCTCCTTCATCATGCACTGTTTGGCAGTTTCGTTGTGTTACAGCCCAATTTAGGTAGATAATTTGTACAAGTGTCCCCATAGTTTTCCAAGGACACAGCTTGCAGATTACTGTCAACTGTCATTAAAGTAAAAGCTGGAAACTAGCAGCTTGAGAGGCACAAGAAAAAATGTGTTCTCGTGTTTCACCACCACACATTTCCCTTTGCTTCATCTGCGCTGAAGGGTTTTGATGGTGGAAAAGTTACCCTGCATCAACAGTCTAACCCAGGAAATTTCAGGACACTTCAAAAAAAATTTAGTAGTAGCAGCTTGTAGCATTACTCAAGCAACTGCGTGTCGACAAGAAACTCAAGTGAGACCAGTGGTCCAGGTAGTCAACAACCTGCCTTGCGCAATGGCAAAAGGAGATGCTGCTTAGGAGTACACATAATCCAACCACCTCCAGGGGTCCTTTCTTCCACACTCTGGGCTCAGCAAAAGCAAGGCCTTAGCGCACCAGCTTCCCGGTGGAAAAGCAGCACTTTGGCAAGAAGGCCCAGAGCGATCAGAAAGCTCAGTGCCGCTCAGGCCACACAGTGGCCAGAGTCACCCAGTACTCCGGACTGCTGCTAAAGGGATCACCTTTCTGCCGGGGCCTGCCTGGAGCCATACGATAGCACAGCCCCATTCCCTAAGACCCGTCTCACCCCGCAGCTCCTGCCTCCCTGACCCAAGATGGCGGCCGCCGCCCTCGCCTCAGCGCGGCCACCTCCCGCGCGCGCCACACCCGCCCCAGCGCGTGCACGGAGGGGAGCGCCGGGGGCCGCGAGCCTCGCGGTGCTCCGGCGGGGGGAGGGGAGCGCGCACACACACGTGAGTCCCTGGACCACCCGGTGGCTCCCGAACGGCTGCTGTTTCCCGCTACCGGATTGGCTATCCCATGAACCTTTCACCTTTTACCCGCCTTTCTCCGCCAATCGCCTGGCTCCTTTCATAGCGTGGGGATGTGGAGTGTGTGAGCTGCGCAGGGTGGAATTCTCGGAGCGGGCTTGCGTTGCGGGCGTTGGGCGGCTCCTGTTGGTACGGGTGGGAGGGGTGGGGGAGGTGCTCCGTTTGCGTAGGGCCGGCAGCGCAGGGGGAAGGGAGGGGGAGGAGGTTGTCCCGGGCCCAGGTGAATGGAGGAACCTGACAGTTGGGGGGAGTGAGGCGACGGCGGCGGGGAAATGGCGGCGGCAGCAGCAGCACAATGAGACGCGGCCTGTAGTGGGGGGAAGCGTCAGGCTGAGTCCCGTCCGAGCAGGTAGGAGACAGGGGCCCGGGCACGCCGGCCCCTCGCCCCCGGGAGCTGCATGGCGGCTGAGCACGGGTGCTGGAGCCCGCTGGCCTGAGCTCCCTCAGCCCCGGCGCTGAGCGGGTGGGATGGCGGCGGTAGCTCCCTCCCGCCGACGGGGCCCGCTTAGATCTGCCCCGCCTCCGACCCAGCGCCCAGCCCTGTCCCCGCGGGGCCCCGCCGGTCCCAGGGCCGAGACCACCGACCTTCGGGCCTCGGGATCGGCCTCGGGAACTTCCCGCGGGCCCCGGCGCCGGCAGGGTCCGCGTTCCGCGCCTCGGGCAGCGGCAGGGCCCGTACGGCGGGGGCCGCGCTCCGGCCCGCTCGGCTTTGTCTCCTCTGGCTCCGCGCCCCTCGGGAGGCCCGTCCAGCCGGGTGCTCGGAGCGGCCGCGCCCCGGGGCTGGGGGTCGCCGGAGCCCGCCTGCCGCGTCGCGATGGGCTCGGGGAAGGCAGTGCAGGATGGTGAAAGAGTTTCTGCTCGGAAGTGTTAAAGGCGGTGTAAGAAACTCTTAGCTCCTCTCTGTGCTTCCTTTTCGTTCTCTTCCAGCTCGAATAGAGGCAGCACATGGGGTGAAAAAAGGTAGAGGCATCGTGATGAAGGCAAACCTTGGGCTGTGCGATCTTACCAAAAGGTTAAAAAACCAAGTATTTTGGCACTGGAGTTTGTTACTGTGTTAGATAATCTAAAAAAAAAATCTCGAATGAGTAGGAAATGGATGGTGATGCTGACATCTGAAAAACAAAAAGGATATTTTTTTGTGTATCATCGGTAACCATAAATGTTTGAACAAAGTGAATCTCTTCTTGCCTAACTTCAACTGCTAAAAGTCTAGAGGATGTTTGACATTTCAGATGATCAGTTACGAGTATTTTTGATGTTAAGATTCCAAACTTCAAGTTGCATGGTGGGCTTAAGTGGTGGAAGTGTGTGGGCTGGGAGGTGATTTCCACTTTTAGGAAAACAAGACAAAACGGAAAATTGAAACACAACTAGCTTTGCAGACGGTCACTTTACACTATGTTCTATTTAGTTTTATGATTTTACTTTTTATAAGCCATTTTTGGTGCTGTCTTGAAGTGCAAACTGCAGGTGTATGTTTAGTAAGTTGTGTGGTGGTGTTTGTTTCAACTTGATGTAGATGCAAACTGAAACTGATACCTGTTTGCCATAACTATGCTCCTAAATCCTTCTCTTAAGAGAGTCTTTCCCATTGTCTATGAGATAAGCTGTAGCTTATCTAAAAGCTTTGGAGATGCTACTGAGTGTTTTCAGCTGGAAGGTGCTTTTACATGCATAATCATTGGATTGTTGCTTCTTTATTTATTAATCCATAGGATTAAAAAATATATGTGTATTTATTCAGAAGTGCCATTTTCTGAATTTGCTACTGCTGTTCACGAAAGCGTCGTGGGGATACAGGTCTCTGAAAGTGGAAGCTCAATGTTCATTCGAAAGGTGAATAATGCTAGAATGAGCAATTAATTGAAAAGAAAATATCATCATTATGCCATTTTATAAATCCTTTCTGGGACCATATATTTAATACTGAATGCGGTTTAGCTATTTTTGCTTTAACTCTACCTCAAAAAGGTTGTATTAGGCTGAGAGAAAGAGGTACATTGAAAATTGACAAGGGCTTTCCACTCAGGGCAAGAGATACCAGTGGGGGATAAGAGACATTATAGAACTTAGTCATGAACAAAGTAAATAGGGAACTGTTATTTTTTGTTTGTTTCATCTGTTTTTGAAAGATTTCTATATTCTACAGATTCAGAACAAACGAGATACTCCTTTACACCATGTGTAACTGAAATATCTGGTGCAGCAGCATATTGTGAATACCAAAAGTTTACAAGGAAGTTGAAGCAAATAGTCTCTGGTGTTCCCTACAAATTATCAATCACAGGAGTATCTTCCCAGACTCAGCAAACATCAAAGTGGCTGACCAGCCACTGACCAGTGGAAGGTATTCTTGCGGGCTCTGCTGTTATATTCCTTGGTGCATGTCCTCCATTGCTTATTGGCAGAGGGAAGCCAACCAGCTAGAAAGCTATTTTGTCTGACATAATACTAACATTTTAACAGAAGTAACAGGGGGTGTGTGTGTGTTTGTTTTGTTTTTTAATAAATAATTTGATCTTCTGTAGCCTACGAGAAGGAAGAAAAAAAAGCAGAACGTGCAGTTCAAAAGAAGTTGTCATGGGTTTTGTATAGATGTTCCTTATTTCCCATCTCAAAAATTTTTAAGTACTTTTGCTGACTTTCACAAAGATAATGGATTACACTAAGTTGTTTTAGCACAGCCGATTAAAGTATCACTACTTCACCCATGTTCACTTTCAGTATGAGTTGACCAAATGTGCATCGATCTGTAACTGACTGTGAATCACTGGCGAAAACAAATACGAAAAGCATCTATCCTTAGAAGAGCAAGGAGCTATTTAGTAAAATGGATATGGTGAACTTAGGAATTGAAATACTACGTTTTTGGTTTTTTTGGATAATCTGTAGAATATAAGTGAGAGTAGGAATTCAGGAAGATTTTGAAAAGGAATGATGAGCATTATAGTAAATTGCTAAGACTTAGGACAGGAGTTCTATTGTAGGGCATAATCTAGTCTATCAAGGAGCAGGTAGAACCTCAAAACATTATTTGAGATGGGTTATTCCTTTATTCCATAATTCCCTGTGAGGAAATCCAATGTTTTTGCTCTCGTGCAGGTGGTACAAACTAGCAAGAGTACTGAGCTTGATAGATTGTTGGCAGAACAGTGAGATGGTTCCTGTGTTCTGCTTCCCTCCTGTCCTAAGGCCTGGCTGTGTAACCACTGACCATCTGTGTCCCATCACCTTCATATTTTCAACAGTAATTTGTTCAGACTGATAGTACAGAATTTGATTTTTTTTCTATTTTTTCTTTTTTCTCTTTTTTTCTCTTTTCTTTTTTGTTTTTTCTTTCTTTTTTTTTTTTGTTTTGTTTTCCCAAGAAGTGGCTCCCTTTCAAGAAAGTGAAAGTGTAATTATGGTGCTGTGTAGAACAGGAGTCTCTATGTAATTGTCTGCAATATACTTTTAGAGCACTCTACCTCAAAGGCTAAGAATGATTGGAGTAGAGGAGGAAGCATGATTTTTCTTTGCACCAGACGTCTTCATCCTGTAACTTGACTTCCATATGTATCATGACAAATCAGAATTCTGAGATCTGATAATATAGGAAAAACTAAAAGTTTATTTTTTAGCTGAAGTTACTGCAGTCTGTGGTTGGGATTTGAAAGCTGGGTATTCAAAATGTGGTGATTGTTTGGGGTGTGCATGGGTGTAGGAATGTCATTAAAATAACTATTCTAAGACTTAATGTACAGGACAAAGCAGTGCCAACTTTAATCTTGATATTATATAAGGTGAACTATTGGTTTTGGTAGTTCCTGCATGCCTTACCTAGTAGTATCATTTTTCAAGGTTGAGTGTTGATCAGTATATTGCAAATTCCCTTGCTATTTCTGCTCTATGTTGCAGACTGAGTTAGTCAAGTAAATTTTCTGTTATGTTTGTCATCTTTAAATTCCCGCAGCTTTTGGAGTCACGAAGCACAGAACTGAAACTAGTATAAAGGAATTTACTTGCATCAGTGCACAGCTGGAGGTGCTGAACTGTCTTTCTCCTGTGGGAGAAGAAGGAAAAGCAATATTCTTCAACTTGCATAAATACTCCTGATTTCAAGAGACTTTAGTACCTCATGTCATGGCTTTTACTTAAGTGCAACACACTTGTGAATCAGTGATCCTGGTTTTCATTGGCACAGGTGTTACTTTTGGGTCCTTTCTTACCAAGGAAAAAGAAACAGAAGTGTTCATTCTTGATCCTTGCTAATACATGACAGTATTTTCAGCTTTGGTTTTTTTTATGTCCATAGCTCAGTAGTTATGCTATGTAAACTGGCACAATCAGTTTCTGCCCATGTTTTGCATCTTCTGTTACTCTTCATAAATGCTCAGTTCCTTTGGGTTCACCAAATAAGTGTGCATTTACATCTGAGATGCAGCAGGGTGGCTGCTTACTTTAGGGCTTGGTTGCTGGAAACAGAGGTGGTCAGATTTGGACTGTTTTAGCTGGCACTGGGTTTTTTGTTTTGCTTTAAATTGCTCATCAATATCCTTGTGTTTTTTCATTTGTACACAAAAAAAATCAAAACAAACAACCAACAAAACCCCAACCCACAAACAAACAACGAAAAAACCAAAACAAACCCCCACAGAACAACCCTAAACCCCTTACTGCTAATTATTAAAACCTGGTTTCCAGTACCTGTCTCCTCTTTTGAAATCTGATTCCTGATAAATTGTCAAGCCATGTAGCAACCTTTTCCTCAGCAGAGATGCTAATAGTAGGTAGTGGTAAAAAAAAGTCTCTTTGAAAACTTAAGAATTTAGGATTTCTTTTGAAAATCTTTTATTTTTGAAAACTGGTTTGGAATTTTAGGCCTTCTCACTTACTGATAGCATAAATTTCCTTTCCTTAAGATGTCAGGCAAATACAGCTTGCATTTTAAAGTTAATTTGTTTGACTCCATTGAGATGATTTGACTCTGCAAGCATGTCTGGGCTGGCTAACTTTGCAATTCATGTTTCTCTTGTTTGCAAGTCTGCTTTGTTTCTGATCTAGATCAAGCTTCTTACAGCTTTCTTGCAACTGTTACTGGCTTTTTATGGTGTTTTAGGCTGTATATTTTCTTGTTCAAAAAATAAACGAACAAGGCTTAATTACCTAAAGGTGAAGTTGAAAGTAAATAGTTGATAGCAAAAACTTCTAGATGTGATCTATTGGTTAGGACATTGTCCAGGATTCAGAAGACCTAATTTCTCTCACTGACTCTGGGGTTTGGCAATTTGATTTGGGTATTCACCTCCTCCTTTGAGTTTAACTTTCAAGTACTTAAATCAAAGACAGGTTTTAGGTGTTTATATTCTGCCTCTGTACTTCAAAACATTTAGATATTTTGAAGCTGACTTATTAATTGTGGTTTTATGAATTCATGATGTTCACTGGTTATATTCTTTAATCAGGAGATTAGTGCCTGGGATCAGTCTCAAGTAAGACTTTTAGTTCCTCAATTCATCTTTGTATTTCTGAGAAGACAAACCTGTCTGCCTTGCTGTCTTCATGGTCAGTGGCTAGTAGATTTTGATTCTTGGAAGACTTTTGCCATGTATCCAGTGAAGTGCCTCCTAAAGGAGGCCTACAAGAAAGCTGGAGGGTTCTTTTTACAAGTGTGTGTAGTGATAGGACAGGGGTAATGGCTTTAAACTGAAAGAGGGTAGATTTAGATTTGATATGAGGAAGAAATTCTTCACCACGAGAGTGATGGAGCAGGTTGCCCAGAGAATCTGGAAGTGTTCAGGGCCAGGTTGGACGGGACTTTGGGCAACCTGGTCCAGTGGAAGGTGTTCCTGCCCATGGCAGCGGGGCTGGAACTAGATGATCTTTAAGGTCCCATCCAACCCAAAGCATTCTCTGATTCTATATTATCAATTTGTTATGTGAAGTTATTAAGAAGTAAAATGAACTCTGTGAAAATTTTTTTTTTTGGGAAAAAAGAAGACATGCTTCTCACCCCCCCAGTTACTGAAGATCCTTCTTTGTTACTCTTGCTGTCTAATACAGTGCTGTCTCAGTGATCTCTAAGATGTCAGAAACCAAATTACTGCTGGAGGTGGATAATGGCCATGAAAAAGTACACTATTTATTAAAAAATATTTGAACCTTTGTTTCTGCTGTATGTTCTGTGAGTTCCCAGGAAGTTGTGTTTGCATTCTTCATTTACTACTCTTGCTCCGTATGCTTTCCTGTTTCTGTGAGGCAAAATAAGAAGAAAATTGATGCTAGGATAGTTTATCCTAGTTTACTGAATGGAGTCATCATGAATGGCAGACACTGTAAGAGTAAAGTGACAGAAGCATGTTACAAAGAGCCATGGGTTTACACTTCTGTCTCCCTCTCATTATTTCTACAGTTGTTGTGAGCAAGGTCTGCATCTTCTGTTAGCTTATGAAGATTTTTAAAAATGCCATGGACTGCCTTATAGTTTTTTAGTACTTGTAAAAAAAGTGCGTGGGTGGAAGGTTTTCCTTCGTTCTTCCAAAATGTATTCAACTGTGTCTGTGTAAGCCTCCTGAGTTGACATATTTTGACAACAAAGAAACACAGCAAGCTGTAACTGGTAGGGCAAGAAGAAATTGTCTGTGTATTTTCAAAGGTTAGAAAGTTAAAAATGAGAATTATATACCCATGTATTCAAGTCCATAGGTTTATATGCTGAATAGATCAGTTGATTTGTTTACTGTGTAATCAGAAAGACTACAGCCTAGTGAAATCTTTCCCTGAAGAAGTGTTTCTATACCATCTACTGAGGAATTTATCTCATAGGATTTGAGAGGAAAGAGTTTGAGCTGTGACAGGTGGTGGAGTTCTGGAGGAGGAGGTGGTGTGTGGGTTTTATGAAGGTAATGGGCAATGTAGGTTTGCATTTTTACCTTCAAGTATTTAATTGAAAAAGGACTGGGAGAGTGCCAAAAACGTTTATGAGCTCTCTGGGTCTTTGAAAGACATACGATCAACTTCCAGGAGATGAGTAATTTTCTCTATGGTAATCTTTGCGTAGTTAATGCTCTGCTATGCAGAAGTTGGGAAGTGAAATCTACCTTGATTAATACTAAATTGTCTGGAAAATAGTCTTCTAAAGACTGTATGTAACCTAAACTGAATAGAAGACGAATTTTCAGTTATGAAATTTGTGATGTGTTTAAACTGTCTGCTGACCAGTTATTATCTCATGGATGAGGGTCTACAAAGATTTACTGGATGATATGAGGGCCTGTAGTGACTAGCATAAGAATGAAGCAAGTGCCGATTTCTGGCAAGTATTTTTAGTTGCATGCCAATAATTCTACTAATGTATATGTTGACGGTCAACTCTTAGTTAAAATCTTTTATTGGTTCATCCTGTTATTGCTGTCTGCTGCCTCTAGGTGTTTTGTTTGGCTGCATTGAGTTGGTTTTGGGCCAGACAGCAAAAAGTTTTGTTTCTGGAATTTTTAGGCTTATTGTCGCTAGTGTAACACATTTCAGCAACAGCTGACAGTAGAGAAGAGAAGCTGGTGTCTGGTTTTGAGTGACAGTCTGAAAACCTGTTGAATCCAATTTGCTTGTTTTCTGTAATGTAGGCAGCCTAGTGGCTGTCAAAATGGATGACAACTGTCTCCTCATGCCAGCTCTAATACTCATCTGATCCCCAACAACTACTTAACTCAGCTTGCTGAACCAGCAGAAAACTTGCCTAGGTCAAGGAAAAAAAAAATCACCTGGTTAGTGTGCTGAACTATCTTTTTCTCAAAGAATCAGACAAGTGTCAAAGCTGTTAGAGAAGTGAAGGAGCAGTTACAGTGAGGTTGCTTCATCTAGCACTGGGTTGCCATGGGATTAGATCCACAGTTGTGCGAAATCTAATCCCAAAATACTTTGAACTTGATTGTCTTCCTTACAATATGAATATTGATTTTTTTCTTCTCAGCTAGTAATTATAAAGTTTTATATTTTTTCCCTGCCTTCCACTTTCTGATTTATTGTTAACAGCTGTTGTTTTAAACAGGTGTATTATTACACTAGTTTGTGGTTTTTTTAAATATGAAGATAATCTGCGGTAAATCCAGGATTTGAAGCAAAGTGGAGGGGAAAAGCTTATGGTGTGTTATGAAATAAAAATTCCATTAGATTTAACTAAATTTCTTTAATGAGTAATATTCTGAGGCTTTAACACCTTTTTAATGAAAGTAACAACCATCAGAAATTACAGTAGTCAAGATGAAACACTTAGGCTCTAGCAATTAGCTTGGAAAATTTGGATCTGAAGTTATGCCCAGTTTAAAACCTCTAAGTTTTCTCTAGTGGTAATTTGTAGTGGTGACTCCATAATTCAGAAGCCATGCAAGAAACTGCTTAAAATTTAAGTACATCTTTTCCAGTTTTCATGAAATGTGGTGATCATATATTCCAAGATAGTAATATAATCAAATAAAAGCCTAATAAACTAAAAAATGAATGTCTTCCTTTATCCAGTTTTCCTTTGTTCTGCAAGTGGTAGGCTGTTGTTTTTGGTAGTGGTGTGTTCAAGTTCTCAGTCATACTTTGATTAGCTCTAAAAGCTTCAGTGAGGGAAAGACAAATCATTGTCCTGATAAAAAACCCAAACCAGGCCAAAACAAACCGCACAAAACCCCAAAAAACATCCTACAAGCAAACCCCAACAAAACAAACACACACACAAAAAACCCCAAACAAGCAAACAACGGAAGCAAAAAAACCACCACCAAAACCAACCAAATGACCCCATGTACAGATACAAAACCCGGAACAAACAACTCCCTACCAACATGGTAGAGATCTGTAATCCTTAATTTGAAACCAAAGCTTTAGGACCCCACGCTATACACTACAGTACTCTTTATAGGACTATGTAGAAAGTTCAAAAATAATGAGTTGGACTAGTTGAGAGAGGCAAGTCACCTTTGTAAATCTGGAAAACTTTCTGATTTTTTTTTTTTCTCCAACTTGAGTAAGGATCTGTTTCTCCCTACCCCATAGATTTGCTTTCTGAGTAGAACTGGAGGTGAGGTTAGGCTATACAGATTTTCTAGACTGTGCTGTTTGTGTTGTTGTTGTTGCTTTTTTCCATGGGCTAAACTTGGGTTTATGTTGAAAAGTGACTGTGTTTTTTTGTTAAAGCATGTAATTGAGTGGTGGTAGTACAGTTAAGATACATCAGATCTTTGAGCAAGAATATCCAAAATGTAAGCAAACTGCTTTTCAATATTAGGAGCTCAGCACTTAAAGCGTGGGCTAAACTTTTGTATCCCATTGGATTTATGGGATAAACAATATTTACGAATTTCGATTTGCAGGCATACTTATGAGAACATTAGTTGCATGTTTGTATAATTTTCATATGAAATAGTAGCCAATGCTTAATGCAGGAGTATTTGCAATTGATGTTGTTATACTGTCTAGAGGGTTAATTAAAAAGACAAAAGCAGAAATTTCGTATAAAATATTAATATTCTCTAAAAGTTTTCATACTAATTAGGAGATACATGATCATGGAAGTACTATGCAAAACAGTAAATCCTTTTTCCAGTTAGGCATCCAAGGTGCATAGGCTGTATCTCGGGCTGTAGTTTGACGTGCATTATAGATGGCATTTCTGCCTAGAAAGAAAATACCTGTATGTCTCCAGCTAGTGGTATTTGTTGTTAAGATTTATTGGTGCAAGCATTTTTGAAGTTGTATGGTAAAGTGGTTTAATGAGACTTAATTAATCAAAGAAACAATTTTATTCTGTGTGATTTCTTTATTCTGTTATGGTCTGTCTCTAGATGTGGCACAAATTAGCTGGAAAGAGTTGTGCTGGAATAAGAGTGTGTTGGTGGCAGCATGAAGAGTGAGTAGAGTTATGCTCTTGTATGTATAGCAGTGCCACATTAAATGCATGTTAAGATGTGGTCTGAACACCTCTGTCATAGAGCATTTTGTCTCACTGCTGTGTGAAAGCGGAAAAAAAAGTGATAAAATACGAAGTTCCTTTTCTATATTCTGTCTGCACCAGAGATTTGTAAAATACTAACATAAGAAATAGGATAAGTTTGACTGTACAACCAAACACAGATTTTTATGAACGTATTTGAGAGAGTTAAAATGAAATACCAATCTGGTGAAATTACAGTCTGTTAAACCACTGCATATGCTCCGAGTTTAATCTTACCAGAAGAGGAATAACAAGGTCAGTCTTCTCAGTGACAGCTTGCCCATAAGGGCTTAACTCACTTTTACTTTTTGAATGAACTTCATCGCCTTATTTGATTAGTCTTAGTTTCTATAAGCTCTTGTTTGTGCAGCAAAGTCAGACTTTTAAAAACAATATACCTTTAAAATTTAATTTAAAAACTATTTTTATATTGCAAGTCTTAAGGGCCTAGGTGTATAGCCTGGGATTTTGTTTGGTTTGGGATTATTTCACCAGTTAGTTTTAGTATGTGTTTGCACAATGCTGAAGTAGCTTAAATTGTAAATTCTGAAAATGGACATTTTTAAATGAATTATATGTAGCTATGGAGAAAGGGAAAGTTTTTGAGTATTGGAATTATATCCTACCTTCAGTAAGTGTCTGTCTATTCAGTCTTTAAAATGCTTAGAGTCCAGATTTTTGCAAATAATAGTACTTTTTATTTTTGTTGTGCAGGAAAGGTGTTGTAATTAATCTGTTAACTAAAAAGAAGTTAGATTTCCTCCTGCTCAGGGCTGAGAAAGCAATGCTGAGCAAGAAGTGGGAAATCCTTCAAATCTCTATTGAAAGTTAGGCATGTAATCTGCTTAAATGATTCTGAAAGTCATACCAATCAATTATCTGCCTCGTTAGGCTTCTTACTGCATGTTTATGCCTTCTCAAGTAAGTCAGCTCATGAACTATAGCTGATAAAAGCAAATGATTAGTCAATGGAGTTGAAAGTTATATTTAAATATTTATTTTGCATAATATAAAGTTTTGTTTATTGTTGTAACTTTCAGATATATTTGCACTGAGTTGTAAATTCTTTCCAAATACACTGTAATGTGTGTAATAGGCAGGGGAAAAATTGTTCTACATAATGGAACATACCAGTTAATAAGCAAAATTATCTAATTACTTGAGTGTTAATGGCTGTGACACTACCCTCCTAATTAATTAAGTGCCTGCATTTGATAGTTGCAAATGAAGGTAAATGATATCAATATAGAAGCACTTGTTTCTGAAGAAAACTATAAAACAAGTTCCTAACTGATAGTAAGGTTAGTTATGTAAGGTTTCCAAAAATAGATTTAATATTGATAGATTAAATTAAGGGGTGTTAATGCCTTTGATTTAATCAGACTTGCTGTATTTGGATGTTATGGTGGAGTAATTTACCTTAAAATGCTTGATTATTTGCCTGCCTTTAAACTAAATTATTTGGTATCTTGAGACTTTTAGTAAGGTGGGTTTTTTCTTTAAGCAGAAGTATCTCTACTTTTCTGAAGCTTTGATTGCCTTTGTTTTTCTGGTTTGCTTCTAGAATTTTGTTTTTCTCCTTTTATTCCCTTATAACTAGATTGATTCTTTCTCATTTAAATGCTGACAGTGGTTCTTCTGATCCCGTCTAAAGTGTTACATATTAATTACAGCTGCTTTGCTCTCCACCCGCTTCTCTGCTGCTTCATGGATGCCTTCAGAGACTCTGGATTTGATTGACCTCTGGAGAACTGTGTGATCAGTCAGTCTGACCTGCTGGAATTGGTCATCTCCAGGGTACTGTGAGGATAAATGAGGGCAAGAAAGTACTCCTAATGCAGTACTCATCACTAAGTGAAAGCACTGAAGTATTTGTAGAGCTGCCCAGCAAAAAGATGTCAAGAAATGTTTCCATAACGTGTCTGCCGCTGAAAGAGCTGTAAGATGTCAAACACAGGATTTTCTCAAATTAATTCAGATTGGAAGAATGGTATGGTGATAACTGCAAAAGATCATGTGTGAATATGTATTTTATTTTTCTAAATTCAAAATGAGAGAGATGTGTTCTGCTGCTTATCTGATTCTCCTGTAATCTCCCAGTCTTTTTTTGTCAATGACCAGAATTTCTGCAGTGAATGTACCTGCTAGGCTGTCTGTCACCTTTTTTGTGGGTCCTGATGTGTCCACAGTAGAAGGGCAGAAAGAGGACATTGTCCAGGCTCTGCTGATGCTGCTGTCAGAGAGACCTCGAATAATTTGTCTGTTTTCTTTTTCTGAAAACGCAGAACTAATTGAATAGTAAAACACCTCAGTTTTTGCTGATGGTTGCTTGATGTCAACTGCTTAATGTTGCTGCAATTAAGGAAGCTGTAAAATGTCCGCTATTATACTTCTGGTAATTAAGCGATATTAGGCAGTGATAGGTTGTTTGGCAACTTCCCTGCAAACTACAGTTGATGTGGTAAGAAGATGACAGAATTCTTTCTTTTGCTTCATGTTTTCTGATTTTTGGTGTGCTATGATTAGATAACCAGTGCCATGGAGCTCGTAGTTGAGGTAAAGCAAAATCTACAGTAATAGTTTTAGAAAAGAGGCTCTGCTGTAGCTAGTACATTAGTGTTTTGTCCAGAAAATGCAGTTCACAGCTGATTGAATTACAGAACTATAGTTTAGTGTCATGGAAGAGAGGAACTCCCCTCGACTGATGGCTGTGGACTGGGATCTGTCTGTCTTTCCAGTGCAGTATTTTACCAGTTATTCAGAGAGGGTCTGGAATTGAAGGAAGCGTAGGAGTATATTAATTCTGAGTTGTGCTCAGCAGGAAAGTTAATTGGCAGGTGCAATACTATATTAATTTAGTTATGTTGCTTCCAGAACCCAAACTAGTGTCAGAAACCCTCAACTGCTCCATTTACAGGGATTTAACTCCTGTAAGACATTATTTCTCATTCTTGAGTGATTTTAGATAATAATGCACAAAGCTGGAATTGTTAAGCAGTATTCCATTATCTTCTAACCTGCCTCAATAATTGTTAAATGAGTGATGCAATATTTAGTAAACCACAACTGCTTTGAAGTTTGGAGCCATCCTTTCATTTGCATAGCTGGGAATGCTTTTACTTATATGCTGAAGTAGCTTTCAATCCATTCTGAGAAACAAAAGGTAAAAAATTAGATTATCTCGCCCGGCCTTCCATCCCCTCCCCCCCCCTTTTTTTTTTTTTTTAAATGGTGGCTGTAGCAAAACAGCTTACTTCAGTTTTTGAAGCTTTTTTTACATCATTCAACAGGGAGGAGCAACTTGGATGCTTTTTTTAACTACATAATCTGAGTACCCATTACTATATATATAGTGTGCAGAGTTAATCTGAAAAATTAGACTAATGCTGCACTGGACTGAAGATATTCTTAACTGTAACGTAGACTTGGCATTGGGCAAAAATACCTATTAATATACATTCAGAGAAATCCATCAGGGTTACCTACATTAGCTCCAGTTATTCTTTTTCTTCTTGCATTCATTCTGCTACTGTGGAAGATTGACAGATGGTTGAATCAGAAATGGGTCTGTTTTCTGATTTGTGCCTGTGCGCTGAGAGTGTTACTGGTGCTTAGTTCCATCAGTATTGGAGCTAAGGGACCCTTAAGAATGGGTTACTTCACAACTCTGGCATGTAGGCTTTGCCCTTGTGCTATCTTTCGTAGTTGATCAGAATGTGAAAAGCTTTCAAAAGAGGGAAAAAAGACATTAACATTTGAAATGTCTCTGTCAATATTTAGACATTTGTGATCCCACATATTAGGGAGAGGAAGCTGTTTCAGTTGTATTTTGCAGGTTGTGATTATTTTATTTTTTCAAATTCAATCCTTATTCAATATTTAAACCTAATCTTAAACCTAAGGCTTCCACTTAGGGCACCTGTGAAAAGTAAAGGTTATTTCTTCAATGAAAACTTTAAATTATATGGCACAAGATAAAGTCGTTAAATCTTTGCAAAACGCTCCAGTTTTTCTTAACTATAGTTCAGGACTGAGAATACACAAAACAAGTATTTTTCATCACATACTGTTATTTTTTGCCGCTTTACCTCAGATAAGAACTTCAGCCCTCTCATCACTACCTTTTCCCCAAGTAAATTCTTAAATATATTTGAATCAGTTTCAGTGTGATGTCAATTGTTCTCAAAGGTCAACAGTGCTACAAATAACATGTGATATGAGAATACTACATAGACGTTCTAGCTTTATACTGTTAAAATGTGGTATTTATGGCTTCTCACCAGTTTAAAACACCAGTCAGTATACAATGTGCTTTATTGGACAATATTGAGAAGTGAAGATTGATCCATTAAAATAAATAAAAATTGTTAGTTGATGTGACCTGCTGAAGTCTTATATTAGTTTAACTGTAAAAAATGTAAATGAGTTATCATCTTCTATTCTAAATGCATATATTTACATGGAGGGAAATAATACTATCTATAAAATGCTGTAGCTTTTTTAACAGTATGTTTATTGTATTCAACTAGGTGTGTACGATCCCAGTACCTGCTTCTATGCTAAGGCCTAGTGCTTTAGTAGGATATAAAAGCCTCTGCCTTAAAGGCTGCAGCTCCTTTTAGTTTGACTCTACTAGGAAGCATTAATTACTGTTGAGATACTTTAACTATTATGAATAGAAAATTCAGAATACTTGGAATCTGTATAAAGTGCTCCATGGACTTAGTTTTTTAACATTGGTCCATTATTGCTGCAGAATGCGTTGCACTTGTTGATTTGAGATAATCATCACATGGATAATTAATGCTGACCTGGTTGATTCTTAGGTCTTTAAGCAAGAAATGGCTCAACATAAAAAGCCTTTTCTGGCTGCTCTGTACAGTGGGTTGGTTAGCCAGAAATGTAGGTTAAGATACTAAGAATTTTATTTTCTAATTACCTTTCCAATTCTAGAATTAATGCACATCAGTTTACAATCAGGCACACTTATTCTTTTCTTGCAATCAGAACATGAGACTTCTGTTCTTCACATCTTGCATAAGAGCCCTTGTAACACTGTAATCCACAGAGCATTTTCATGGACACCTTTAAATATTCTTACATATTCTTAGGAAAAAAAAAAAAAGGTGGGTGTATGTCTTACCAATGGTTCTTTTTTTCTTTTTCCTGCAATAAATGAAGGAATCAATTACTTATGTTTGTTTGGTTGTTTATGATGTTATGTCTCAGGAGATTGGATTCTGTGGCATCTGAGCAGCTTTGGATGTCTTCTGAATTTGGGAGCAAAAATAGTCTCTTACACTACATATTTTTATGAACTTACTACTGACTTAATCCCAGCTTCACACGAAAATTTGGGTAGTGTACCTGCAAGTTCTTTGCAGGGAAAGAACATGTGTAGACACATAGTGCAACTGGTGAGCAGCTTTAATTTTTTAGGAAGACAGGTTAAAAACTACAAAGCTCAAAATGTAATTGGAGTAAATAATGTGCTAATCAGTACGTAATACTTCTGTATTTCAAGGTTGCATTAAGATGAGTTATTCTGATGCACTGTTAATAACAAATACTTTTTTTTTTTCCCAAAATGAGCCAACTGTTTCTACACTGATTCTTGGGTGATACGTAAATTGATATTATGGTCAACTATAGGAGATTTGAACTCCTATTTTAGACTTAGAAATTATAGGGGGTGACTTAACCCCCAAATATTTGTTGGTCTTGCATCATACAATTAATGACTTCAGAGAAAATGTTTTGTAATGTAGGACTTCTGGTAGTTTTTGATGTACTGGCACAGAGAACAGAAAACTGTTTTAGGGAGCATGACTTTTTGCCACATGGAGAGAACAGATTTATGTTTATGCAAATCATGGGATTGAAATCCCCACATGGGGTTGTATTCAGGGGACAGCTGCTTCTTTTCCTTATCATAAGGAAGAATAATTGGTGCTTTGGAACTGTAGTTGCCCCGCAGCTTGTCCAGGGATTGGGGAAGAGAGAAATCCCGTCCTTAATGTCTGCTTAATTGCCTTCCTGTCCAAAGACATAGATGCCTGGAAGGATTGAATGTAACCTTTAAATACATTAAATAATCACAAGTGAATAATTTGGTAACCAAGTTGAGGACCAAATCATAAATAAATTCACAGATATGGTCAGTTATCCCTTCTTGTGAAATTGATATAATAGTATAGTTACCTGCGTAAGTTAGGATCTGTAAATTTAGCTGTGAATCTTCTGTGGGTTAGTTTTCAATCAGCAGCTTGGAAAAAAAAAAGTACATGGAATAATTTAATTCTGCTTACTCTTCAGTCTCCATATAGCTCAGATTTTCTTATTTAGATAGCTAGTGAGATGTGTCCTGAGTGTAGGGGTTTTTTTGTGCCTGTCATGGAGAAGACTTAGTTCCTTGGACGCTAAGAGCGTTTTGTTTCAGAGTTAGTCTGAGGCAGTAGGGAGTTAGTGCTGTGGTTTCTGACGAACTTTATTGTTTGTACCATAATAAACCAGAGAAAAATATTTGAAATATAAGGATGCTGGAATAACATATGGAAGAGAAGGATGAGTCCTGTTTTATAGTCACCCTTTCCCCCCTTCCAGCATCTGCGACCAACTGTAATTAGAGAGAGACAGGATGCCAGTCCAGATGGACTTCTTCCTCCCATCCTAATGGTAGTTTTTAACCATAACCCCTCTGATGCGGTGCAGGACTTTTTGATTCACACTGGAATTCATTTGTATTTGGATGAAGATAATTCACTTCATAGTAGCTCCACTGTGAGTTTAAGAGTCCAATTTATAGTTCCTCTTGCGAGATAAGAGCCTCTTTTTCAAGTCATTAACAGTTTGAATAATGGTTTAATTAAAGAGTAACATTATTATTGGGATAGGGGGAGTAATTGTGTAATTTCAAACTGAAGAAGATGTTGAAGAATGAGAACATCGATAGTCCTGTTGGCTGATGGGTGTCAGTAGGTCTTTTGCTTCTAAAATTTCAGTCTTCCTTTTTCTGGCAATCTTTTTTAATAGCCACAATTAGATATCACATTAACGTGATTATTTTCAAATACTGAATTACAAAACCAGGAAATAAAAATAAAACCTGTTGATATATCCTTTTGCTTACTCTTTGACAGATTGGGACACTTGGGTTTTGTATTAGCAAATGTTTAAGTAGCAAATAGCCAGGATACTTTAAGATCTTGGTGAAGATTTGCAGAAGTGACCGATATGTCACTTCTCAGCTGCTTCTGTTGATGTCTTTATAGGAACTGTTGTGTGGTGTTTTTTTTTTTTTTTTTTTTTTCCATGTTGCTACTTTATTCTTGGAATATTTGGTATGTTTGTGGTATGTCGAGGTAGGTGCTGCAAATGGCTAGTTACCTTGGAACTCTCGTCTTCTACCTTTAGATAAAATATGTGAATGTTGATCTTAGTAGAGCTCTTGGTTTTTTGTTTTGTTTTAAATAGAAGGTGGCATTACTGTTCAATAAACGACATTCCAGAAGTCTGATTTTTACCAGTTTCAGTGTTACGTACTTTCAATTTTTATCCCTTTTGCCTTCTTTTAACAAGATCCCCAGTCAGTGTAGAGTCAAATGAGATGTATAGTTTGTTGTTGTGTGGGGGTTTTTTTGTTTGTGTTTGGTTTGTTTTGTTTGGGTTTTTTGTTTGTTGTGTTGTGGGTTTTTTTTTTTTTTGGTGGTGTGTGTTTTTATTTTTATTTTTTAAAAAGGTATTTTTATTGTAAGACCCTGTTGCCGGGTCTCAGTGCGGAGTTGCGTGTCGGAGGTGCGTGGGTCGGTGCGGGTGTTCGCGGCAGCCCCGACCGGGCGGGTTGTGCCCGCGGGGGGGAGGGTCGCCCCCGCCCCCCGCCTTTGTCCGGGGGTGCAGCGGCAGCATTGAGATGCTAATGGTATCAGCGCCTTGTTTTATACTAGAACTTGACTGCATCTCAGGAATGTGGCCTGTCTGGTTTCGTGTTGGCTTCGGCACTGAACAGGCCTACTGTAATTCATGGCTGCCGATCGATTAAAGCTTCAGTCTGCTGGTTTGCGGCTTTGATGTGCTAAAGGAAATTGTTGGGGTTACTGGAGAATTAAAATTTTTTGGGTTCTGCCAGATCTTGCCTGCTGATCTGTATGCTTTTTGTTTGCTATCTATGTTTAGGGAATAAAGTAAATTTGCTGTTTGAAGTAATATATGGCATTAGCTTTACTGGCAGTGTTGAATGTGGTTTTCCCTGTTCATATTTGTTATATGGGGGGGACGACTGAATGGTGTGTTGTTCCTTTCTGCTTTTATTGCAGATATAAAGGGGGAGTATCTTTTTACAGGAGATGTGACAGTTTCCTGTTGTTAGGCGATTTTTTTGGTTCAATGGAATATATATTCTGGTTCGTGTTTTAGAGGTGGTGAATAAATTAATAACCTTGGCATAACAGGAACATGTTATAATAAATTTAAGTTCTAGTCACTGCGTCTTAAAAGCAGTTTGCTGGTTTTTGTGCAGAAAAAAGATGCGTGTATGGTGCAAACACAAATTTAAAGAGTAGCCCTGGGAATAATATTTCTGCAGGTCTGTTTTGTACACGAATGCAGTACTCATCAGATTTTCTGTGCTGCGCTCCCTACATATTCTTGTTGTAAAATAAAGCAATAACTTTTTATGTTGTTTTCTCGAAACACATTCTTTAAGATTTTTTTTAATAAATGTGTTGAATGATAAGTTTCTTCAAGATTTCGTTACTGTATTAGGTGAAACATGCATGAAGGGAGCACAGGGGAGAAAAACTAAATCTAGTTGGACACAGCTAGCAATTACTTAAGCAGATAAAAGAAAATATGCAAATATCTCCTGACCACTCTGAGGCTGATCTTTCAGACACTGACTGTCTGTATCCTTTGCCAAAAAAGGACATACGATAATTAGATTTTGAAGGACCATGTGCTGTTGCTACAGAGCTAAATATTAAAATGCAAGAAAGCAGACTACCACATGGCACAATTGATTTTTATGGCAGTTCATGTTAAAATGCTCTCTTTTTATATTGCCTTTTAGGTTACCTAGGGTGAAACAAAATTACAGGCTTGGAGACTCTGGAAAAGCTCAGCATCAGCATTTGAGGTAAAATTGAACATACTGAAGTAATCTTGGGAGTGTCCTTCTTGTTGACTTTATGGAACTGATTGGAGTAGAAATTTTCATCAAGATCCATTTTGCATATAAGTTTTCAGTATTGATTTAAAAAAAATTGACTTCAGAATCTCTTTTCAGGTCTGGGAAAACTCATAGTTTAGGTGAATATATTGTGTAATTTTTTTTATTTTAGAGCTTTGAGAACATGATAGATCTGCTTATATCTGGTATTTTTGTTTTAAGTTGTGTTATAGAATGGCTGATATATCTATGAAATTCTTTGTCATATCTTTCCTAATTTTACTTGTATAGCTAAATGTATTTTTATGCAAATAAGTCTTTATTGTACAATATTTTTCTTGTTATTAAAAAACATGTATTAGTCTACTTAGGAAGAAATGATTGTTGCTTTTTCATGAGTTTACTGTATTAACTGTGGCTTCAAATTGAAATACTTTAAATAAATTTGCATTCAGATTTTATTTAATTTTTTTAATGTTTAACTGAAGTGAAATGAAAATACAGATGCATAATAAAAACAGTACAATTAGATCTATCAAAACAAAATTACGTAGAACATACTACTACTGTATTTCTCTCATGAACCAGTTATCTTTATTTTAGTAAGCTGTAAATAGAATTAGGGAAGTATGCTTTCCTTGCACATTTATACTATGAAAAATTAGCCTTTAAAGCATTCTTTTAAACTTTTCTAATACTAATTAATGTTCAGGATGGACTTAAGTAGTTCATTTTCTGTTAGCAACTTATAGTGTAGGGTTGAGATATTTCAATGTTTAAAAGCAACTGCATTCCTACAGTTATTCCTGCTATTGTAGTTAATTCCTTTTTCAAACCATTTTTATAGTTCATAGGTTTTGTTGTTGTTTTTAAGAGGCGAAGCTTGCAAATTATGTGATTAATCTACAAGCTGATATCATGATGTCAAAATGCAGTTCGGGAAGCATAAACACAGAGACTGCGGAAATTAAAACGGTAAGACTGTGCTTTGTAGTACAAAAGAAGCAGCTTTTTGTGTATCACTTCACTGTATTCTCCTATTTTATGTCTAAAGCTTCTTCAGGACCTTAAAGTAACTTCCATGTGTGATGTTATAGAAATTTACTGTGAATTTCTTTGGAAAGAATAATGAAATTAACTACTTTATCCATAGAAGGTTAGATACAGCAGAGGCATAGGTATGTTTGTCATTAAACACATGCTTTGATACCTCTTATGAAGCTGAATATGATTAGAAATACATTCATTTTTTAAAAGGGTGTGTGTTTAAATATTTCTTGTGGGTTTTATATTCAAATATGGTTGTATTGGTGAAATGCAATCGATTTAAAAAAAAAAAGGAAAGGGAAGATACAAGAGAGAGGCTTGGAATTAGAATTGAATTTATATGTTGTTCGCAATAAGAGAAACAAAGTCAATGGTGAGGAAAGTAAGTAACGGGTAAATTATTAAGGCCTTAGTTTTGGCAACATGATTCAGTTTGAATTAGGAGTTCAGCAAAAATGGGAAAAGAGGCTGTCTGATTAAAGCTATGTAAAAGAAAAATAGGTAGTATGTTAACATAGGGAAGACAGAAATGTATCCAGTTTTACTGGTGCTCACGCTGTGTTTCATCTTAGGTGCCACACAGTTCATGTTTTATCTTTTGTCCTTTGTGTTAAGGAGGTAAAAGAGCAGCAATCTGCATAGCACCAGTTCTGCACCACTGATTAAGAAACTACATAGTTAGGACTGTTGCACAGGGCCTTTTACACATCATTTTAAAAAAAATAGTTTGTTCCAGAATCAGGCTACATGTCTATATTTGGTAAAATTGAAACACCCCCTTTCTAAACTTCTATTGTGAATGCTTCGTGTACTGGTCACTATAGAGATGCTAGAAAACTGTGGTTGGTTTGGTTTTTTTTCTTCATGTTTTCTTTCTGTACTGTTAAATTCCCTACAGCCCATGTACATTGTGCTGATATATGGTGGTATAATCCTTTTACTTAAGACTTTTACAGTGTACAGCAGCATAACTTTGGTATGAACCGGGTCTTGCTGCCTCTGTTGATAGAGCTAGACTAATTGCAACAGAAAATGTTTATTAGGCTTTTGCCTCAAATCCAGGCTTGGTCATACTGGTGATGAACACTAGATGAAGGACTTGAGGGGTTGTGTGTTTTTCTGAGTCTGCTAAGTGTCATGTTGTACTCCATTTCTCTCCTATATACAGACATTCAGGAGGAGTCTGCCAGGGATTCCAGCTGTTAACTATACTATATTGTTTTTAGAAATGCTTCAGAAGCAGCTCTCTCAAATCTAGAGCATCAGTGTAATCTTCATTTAATAAGTTCTTTAATGAAACTTCTCTGAACAATGGAAAGCAACTTTTGCTGCTTGAGTATGTCTTGGTGTGCTATTGGAGACCAGTGTTCTGCTTGTGCTGGAAGACTGGTCCTGTATCAAAAATAGAACTACTAAAATTCTTCTAGTTCAAGATGAACATTCACAATGAATATTGATTATTGTGCTGGGAAAACCAGGGAAGCTGGTTCATAAAGGAATGCTTACAGTTGAGCTTGGTAAGCATTTATGCCTTCTGTTTGCCTTTCTTGAAAGGGAACAGATCTGATTTTTTTTTTTCCCTTTAAGAATATTGTAAGACCAAATATAAAAACTGCTGTTAAGCAGTGCATGCGGTGAAGGTCTTTGAAGGATAACACATAAGGAGTGACTGGTGCAGCTGTATTGTATGTTATAGCATAACATAGAAGAGATTTCTGATTAATCCTGTTGAATGATATGTTTTGACAGTATTTCCTTACTTTAGACCTTCTGAGTCCTTATGTGATTAGAGAGTTTGAATTTTGAGTTGGAAGCAGAAATCTCAATGCTTAATTTTCAAGGTATCCTAGATACCAGCTGCTAAATGGAGGAGACAAAGGCTTTTCCCATGAAAATGAAACTTTTTCACTCATGTCTGAGACAGTTGTGGTTTGTTTTGGTTTTTGTTTGTTTGGTTTTTTAGTTTTTTTTGAGTTCTCTAAGAGAACTAAAGTTGCAGGTGTAATATTCACAAATATGCTTCTGTAATGCTTCTGGACTATCACAGACAAAGTGAAATCCTTTTAAAAAGTATACTTGTAAAAGCAGGTTTAGAAACCAGATGATGTAGGAAATCTTGTATGTTGACCTCACTTGGGCAAAACCACATCTTGCCCCTGAATGCTTATAGTGTAAGTAGAATTTGCTTTACTGCAGATTTCTGCACTAGTTAATATAGAACAGGGGTGTCAAACTAATTTTAGGACTGTCTTAAAATTACATTCAGCCCTTTGAAGGCAACCACGAGGCCGATGTGGCCCCCAGTGAAAATGGGTTTGATGCCCCATGTACAGAACATCCTCAGTGAATACTTTACATTTTGTAAATTAACTTTTACATTCATTTTCTGCTCTGAAGTTTATTATATTTTACACCTTTCTTTTTGTTTGTTCATCCATTAGTCAAGTAAGTATTTTCTATGTTAGATCGTTCAGTAAGTTAGTGCTTCATGTAGCATTCAGACATAAAACTTACTGTAAAGCTTGGGAAGATGTATATCGGACTACTGTCCTTGCCATGCAAATGCTTTAATTTGATTAGTCACATATGGATTAACATTAGATGTGCAAATACTCTGTAGATCAGAATGCCAAGGATGATTGTCTTTGCTATATACCACTGTATAGTACATGCTTATCTTGGCTACTGGTTCTCCTGTGACCCAGACCTGTGGAGTCTTGGTGGAGGAGCAGCCATGGAGCAAGTAGTTCCACAGATGGATTGAATCAAAACATCTTTTAGTTGTTCCGCACTTGAATGCTCTATGATGTAACCAGTTGAATTGTTAGAACATTACCTGCATGTGCTTGTGTGCATTGTTTAAAATGTGTAAGACAAAAATTTTAAGTTTACAGGAGTTTTTTTTTATTATAACTGAAATAAATAACTATGTACTACTGATTTTTATGGTGTGTGTAGACTACATTGTTTTCTGTTTGCAGCTAAATTAAGCAGTATCATATTGATCCATTTTATCTGTTTGAATCTGAAAAACTCCGGCTGAAATGGTAGCTTAGGTTACAGGACTGAAAAAGGAAATGAGAAGATTTGCATGAGTTTAGAGATTCATACAAAAGCAACTGAAAAAAAAAAATCAGATAAAATGTCAAGACCATTATTTGGTATATCTTGTAAAAATGTACATCAATTCCTTTTTTTTTCTTTAAACAATGGAATATTTGAATACATCTCTTCTTTTTGGGGTCTTCTCACCCTGACAGTTTGTCTGAAGCTCAAATTAAAATATCAACCAAGATTCCTGCAGTATCAACACAGTTCTCTTAGTGAAGAAATACTGTTTTTAATGGGGGGGGAAGTGCAAAGCTCAAGAATTTTTCCCTCTTTCACTAAGTAGCATTTGCTACTGAATGTTTGTCTTCAAAAGAGAAATCATTACTTAGAATGAAGCAGAACAATGTTATTTAACCACACTATCCTTCAGGACACCCTCATCCTTTTGGGGAAAGAAAAAAGAGACAAAGCTTTAACTCTGACTACTTTTTAGAAAGTGGCTTTACTTCTGTATGAGTCTGCAAGAGGAACGATCGTGTAATTCAATGTATTAATTTTTCTGTAATTTACAAGATATACTGGAGGAGGAAAACTAGAGAGAATCAGTTTGATCTCTTTTGTCAGAGCTTCCAATAGTTATCTAATATTAGTGGAGTTAGAATATAAATCAGTGTTTAGACATGGCCCAAATTATAATCTTTAATTTAAAATTGTGAATATACAACAAAGAGCTACAGTGTTTTATAATGTTAGTTGAAAACTGTGTTAAGTAAAATTCATGATCTTGGTACAAATACAAAAATAAATGATTATTTTTTAAAATTTGTACTGCTTTATTTGTAAACTATCAAAGCAGTTATTCCTCCAAACTATTAGTGGTTAATATTTTCTATTTGATACTATATCATACTTTTTTTTTCTGCTGCACATTTCTAAAACTTAACCAACCTTCCTGTTATATAGAAAAGCAAGGACATTTCTATGCAGTAGAATGATAATTACCTTTTCCTCATGTATTTCTAATGAATGATTACATTTGAAAGCATTTGTCAATTTTATGTAGGTATCATTTTCAGATTGATGCTAAAATGAATATAGAGCATGGAGGAATTTTGAGAAAAACTATCTTGAAAGTGTTTTGTTGAAAAGGGCGTGTATCTGATTTGAGGGGGAAATATTCAGGTTTCTTAGATTTGATGCCATATGTTTGTGTTACACTTCAGCAATATTTTTCTGCATCGTCAGGACTTAGTTTCCCGAGCAAGGCAGAATTTTTGGTTTTCACCTTGATTATTCCTGAGAGAAAGCAAACATTTTAAAAAAAAAACAGTGATGAAGACTTTCATAGCCGTAGTAGGAAAGTGTTTTCCAGTGCGTAACTGTTATCAAGTTGTGAATGGTTTGTGTGTTTATCAGTTAGAATATCTTTCTGGAAATAGGTGGATAACTTGTTCATTAAACAGATAACGTTATCAGAATCTGTTGATCTGAAAATACTGAGGTTGTTGTGTAGTTCCTATTCTTTTCCCGTTGATTAGAATAAAGTTACTGTTGCATGTGAGTTTTTAAAGCTTTTAACTGGTCATAGGGACTTTCTAGTTGGAAAGAAAAATGGAAAATGTGATCCTTATTTATGGCTGTGTTCTAGAAAAATGATTCTTCTTTCTTGAAGTAAAGCTAAACCAGCTTTTTAAAAAAATCTTTAAAGATATTTTAAGTGGGATTCTGTCAAAACATAAATGGAACTTCATTCTGAAACATATGTGCATAAATCGAAATGGCTAGAATAAACTTTACCCTATAAAGTACAACTCCTTTCGAATTTCTTTGTACTTTGATAAACACCTATATTTAGTTGGAAAGGTGCCTGTAAATTTAAAATTAACATTTTCTGCTGAAAATAGTATGAAATTTAGCACTTACTGGAAGTAAAATCAAGTACTGTCCGTTTCTTAGAAAAAATTGTCTGTTCTTGCTTTATATTGTGACATATCTAATACTGTTTCTTTTTCTTCTCACAGTAGGCTGTGCTGGAACAAAAATGCAATGAAAGAAACACTGGATGAATGAATGAAAAGCCCTGCTTTGCAATCCCTCAGCATGGCGGGACTGCAGCTTATGACCCCTGCTTCCTCCCCAATGGGTCCATTTTTTGGACTGCCATGGCAACAAGAAGCAATTCACGATAACATTTACACGCCAAGAAAATATCAGGTACTAGTGATAATACTAATACAGTAATGTTATAAAAAAAGTACAATTAAATCTATCAACTTCATAGAAAAAGCACCAGGGCAGCTGGAGAATGTGTGGTCTTGCACACAGTCTGGGCATGTCCCTCTCACAGCTCCACCCATTGGGAGTTAATTCTGTGTCTCTTTTTTAGCTTGGTTGTGTTCTACATTTTTAATATCCCCTATTCCCTCTTCTCAGTTCGGTTAAAGAGCAGAGGAGATTTTAAGCTGAGTATTCTCTTGCTGCTTTCTGCAAAATGCTGTTAGGGACAAGCACAGTAAATATTACACTGTGCATCTTGATTGTGTGCATACAATCGTGTCTCCTCGGCCTCTGATCTTTGGTCTTCTACATGGTAAATCTTGGATTTTTGGTTCACATACTGATCAGAGCAGCTCAGTAATGTCAGAAACCCTATCAGGACACTTTGGTTTTCATTTTGTTCAGCAAACCTCTTAGAGTTCTAGAATTTCAGTCCTGTTTGCATTGCAGACATGCTGGAAAGCTACCATTTGGTTAGTATTACTGAAGAGTTTAGATCACCTTGAGCTAATATACTTGTTTATTTGGCTGAATTGATGTATACAGTTAGATTTAAGAACTCTAACCTCTTCACAGAATGTGTCTAGCTAGCAACAGAATTGTCTATTAAAATGATATAGTTAGAAAGCTGCTTAAAGCAGCAGCCAATTGTGTTACTAAAGGATTTTAGATTTAGAAGATAGACTATATATAATGTTTGTTAATATTTTTTTGTAAACTAGTTTTTTATGAAGGAGACATAGTCTATGGCACTGGAAGGATCTTTAAAGAAACTACTAAATTGTCTGTAGTTTATTTAACACTTGTGTTATTTTTGTTGTCAGCTTTTTCACTGCATTTCTGCAAATAAGGTCATTATTATCTTTTAAACCAGGTTGAACTGCTTGAAGCAGCTTTGGATCATAATACAATAGTCTGCTTAAACACTGGCTCAGGGAAGACTTTTATTGCAGTACTACTCACTAAAGAGCTGTCCTATCAGATCAGGGGAGATTTCAACAAAAATGGAAAAAGAACTGTGTTCTTGGTCAACTCAGGTAAGAAGAAAAGGACACTGAGTTGCTAAACATGCTGCTAATATTTCCAAGGAGTATTCCTTAATAGAAGTTTGTGTGAAAGCAAAGATGGGAGAAACTTTTGCATAAAGTCTTGAACAGCAAGGATGCTAAACTGATTAAAGGATGTAATACATTTAATCTTTTGCTTATAATCCATTTAATACAACCTGTTTATCTGTGACATCTTCTGCCTCCTGTTCTAAAGTTAAGATGTAGAATCTGAAGTGCATTTTACTCAGCAATCTGTTTCCTTGCTGCGGCTTTTTACATGGAGGCAGTTGCTGCATACACCTGATTTAACATTAGTCTAAGCTAAAGATTATGTCACAAAACTTGCTACTAGGTAATATGATACACATCTTGAAAATTTATGTCTGGAAAGATGTTTATGTGATTGAAGTCTTTTTTGCATTTTTTTTCTTAAGCAAATCAAGTTGCTCAACAAGTGTCAGCTGTCAGGACACATTCAGATCTTAAAGTGGGAGAGTATTCAAGTTTAGAGGTAACTGAATCATGGACAAAAGAGAAGTGGAGTCAGGAATTCTCTAAGCATCAGGTAATGTATTAAGTATAAACTGTAAATATAAGCAGCGACTACAGAGTCTTCCAATTATACGTGAACTCTTTTTTCTAACAAATTCAGCATATTGGTATTATTTGTATACCAGTTTTGAGGCAAAACATGTATAGGGCTTCTCAGGTTGTTTTTAAAAAGCTGTCCTTTTAATCCTTTGTTTTCAGTCTCCCTGACTTGTGGTTTGTGATGGTGGTGATTGCAGGAGAAACTTTGAGTGTTCATAGTGTATTTTAACTGCCATTAAAAAATATTTAAATATTAGGTAATAAAGCAGATTATAAAATTGAATGTTCTCTGGGGATGCAGCACATCCTCTTTGGTGTGCATTTTTTTTCTGCCTTTTTGGGCATGCTATTTGTGTGAAGTTCTTTTTAGATAGAAAGTCATCAGTTTTAATGGTAACATTTTTCCTTTGTGGTTCTTGAATCTTTGTTATTTTTTTTTTTAATGCTGACCTAAATATCTTGCAGTTATGCAATTGTTTGTAATTTCTGGGTTTTTTTTTTTTGTTTCTTAGTGGCCTGTGAAGTATGTCTGTGGAACTCTGACAAGCTGAAGTGTTACGATACTTAGTGGAGTTCAAAGTTAACATAAAAGTAGTGCATAATTTTATCAAGCAACTCAACTTTTTATCTGTGATAATGTACAAGAAATGAGTTTTCCTTTAAAAAGAATTGAGGTAACATCCAGCTTTTCTCTTACAGCTGCAGGTGGTTATAAGTTTATGAAGAATTCTCTTTCTTTCCAGAGACATGATGGTGGGACACATAAGGAACACTAACTTGTTGTGGATTTAATGACATTTGTTCTGTGTAGTCTGGCTGATGTTGATATCATCTGTTGTATTTTTTTTTTTCATTGGCATGTGACTGGAGATAGATACGTATAAAACTTTCAGACAGCTAACTTTCTCAAGCAGAGAATGTTTTATTCTCTTTTGTCTCTACCTGATGTTTGTAGTTGAACACGATTTGATATTTGCTAATACTGTCCAGCAAGACCTGCAGGCGGCTTTTCTACTTCCTTGGCCTGAGACAGCTTGCACTTTTCTTATACTGATGCTTTTGTTTGTTTCTTTGTTTTTTTCGTTTCAAACTAGGTTCTGGTTATGACATGTCATGTTGCTTTGACTGTTTTGAGAAATGAATATTTATCCCTGTCAAATATTAATCTTCTGGTGTTTGATGAGTGCCATCTTGCAATCCAGGATCATGCATACCGTGAAATTATGAAGGTTGGTTTCCATTGCGTGCTTTAATAATTGTTAGAGGAGGAGGGGTCAGGTGGGAGGGTTGGAGAAGTGGAAACTATTTTAAGGCAGCATTTGTCACCAAGGAAAAATATTAGTGGAACCATATTTTAGCATGTTTGGAACTGTGGAATTACTGTAATGAATTAAGACCTCCGTGATATCATGAGATAGAAAAAGAATGTATTTAGTGCATTTTATTTTACAGTGGGCATTAAAGAACGATCTGGTGTTAACAGAGAAACTAAATTTATGGAATATGGGGAATTGTGTAAATTCATTAATAAAATACTTGAGTTTGAGAATGGGATGCACTAACCAGTTTTTATGATTTTTAAGATACTGCTAAAGATTCTTGTAGGCCTCTTTCGGGATATTCTTGGCTCCATGTGGTGTTTGGTTTATACAGCACGAGAAACCCGGCCTTCCCAAATCCTTCTTCAAGTTCAACTACAGCATGTGTCTCTTTCATTTTTTTAGATGATGCTTTAGTTTTTACATGGTATGGAAGTATTATATGTGTGTTAGAAATGTTGGATATTCTGTGCAATGCTGTTTATTTATTTATATTTTTCCAGATTGTAAATATTTACATTTAAAAATTATTGCTGTTAAATGTTATTCAGTTTCCAACTAAGCATCTAAGTTTGTAGTCTGCTAGCTTGATGGTAGATTTGCATGATAACTGTCCTAAGGTATTTTATTCTGTTTCACTTCACAGATCTGTGAGGGTTACCCATCATGTCCTCGAATCTTGGGATTAACAGCTTCCATTTTAAATGGGAAGTGTGATCCTGCTGAGTTAGAAGAGAAGATCCAGAAACTGGAGAAGATTTTGAAGAGCAATGCTGAAACTGCAACTGATTTGGTGGTCTTAGACAGGTATGTTGTACAATTATGGCCGTTAAAATGATGCCTGCGTTTTTATTTTGGATAGAGAACTAAGCCAGTAGAAATATTTCCTCTTTTAAATTTTAAGAAAGTTTGTGTGTATGCGATGCCATTATTTGGGATGGGGAGGGCATGTTGAACTGCTTTTTGAGTAACCGGTGTTGAAGTAAGTCTTTCCTTAACGTTAGATCAAAGACCCATTGGCTTTGATGATCAAACAAAAAACCCAACCAACCAAAAAAATCCCAATCCCCAACACACCACCAACCTAAAAGAATCATGTTACACGTTTTTGACTTTGTGAAGTGCACCTTATTCTGCTTGGAGAATAAATGGCTCGTGTTTAGTATATGCAAGAATGTTACTATTTAATTTAGTGAAATGTTGTAACATCCACGGTACAAGATGTTCTTAATGCCAGAAGAGTTCCATGATTTTTCTTTTTTTTTTATTTTTTTGGCTGAGTAGCCTTGGCTTAGAGGGTGATGAAAGACAGAGGGAGATGTGAGGAAGCGGTAAAAACAGTATTGAAGCAGCATAGCAAGTGGATTTTTTCCTCTGTCGTCTTACAGAGTGTAGAATCCTGTGAATGATGACTTGTTGTGGAGGGAAATTATTGTGGAATCGTTCATGTGTAGCATGTTTTCTTGCACCACCTGTACTGTGTTGTATGAACTGAGTTTCAAAGTCAAAGATGGTTATTTCATGTTCTGGAACAGATGTTTTTTGGCTGTTTTATAAAATGCATTTTTCTGAACTTGTGTGAACCATTTGCTTTTAAGAATTTCTCACTTGTATCTCTGCTATTCAAGAAGAGCAATTGCTTGTGTAAGTGTGTATAATAGACCTAAATTGACGTTACATGAATTGCGTTTGTTTGGCATACCAAAAGAGTACACGTTGGAAAACCAAAAGTGAAGGCGATGGTCAAATAAATTCAATTTGCTTTGCCTTAAATTTCCCAATATTTGAAATGAAGATAGTGATATTAAACTTTTTTTAGGGAGTGTACTAGAAAGAACAGTATTTTAGAATGAAGTATTTGGGGTGGTGTTTTTTTTTTTTTTACTTTAAAGTATTAACTGTTTAACTATTCATCATTATTAATTCATGGTGAGAAATGTACACCAATGCATTTCATGTTGCTGTTGTTATTTGCTGTATAATCTTAACAGGCTGAAATAGCTCTGGCTTCCAAAAGCTGTGTTTAACTTGATCTTTGCCCTCAATTAAGATATACTTCTCAGCCGTGTGAGATTGTTGTAGACTGTGGACCATATACTGACAAAAGTGGGTTGTATGGAAGATTACTGAAGGAGCTGGATGAAGCACTTACTTTTCTAAATGACTGCAACATATCTGTACATTCAAAAGAAAGAGATTCTACCTTAATTTCTAAGCAGGTAAGGACATTAAGCTATGTGAAAAAAATGGAGAATAGAAATCTTGCTATTGTTTTTCTTTGCTGTGTATGTTACATTACCAGAACTTTCTAAGCTAGTCGTCCTGGACTATGAGGAAAAAGACTTCTGATTTTTATACTCACTAAAAGTGGAGGTGTTTTCCTAAATGAGTGGGGCTCGACTGTCAATTGTTGATTAGAACTTCATCTACTTTGATATTCACATTTGCTTAAGGTGGTAAAATAGCTCTGCACCCTGATGTTGTGAGTCCTTTTTACTGAAGTCAAGAACTTCTCCATGATCTCCCATGACCTTGAATAATTCAGTACAGAAGAGAAAATAATGCCTCAGGAACCAGTTGGGAGAACCATACCCAGGTGTATTAAAAGATGATAAAGTAAGAATTCAGGCAAAAATTCTAGCCATAGTTCTACAATTTTGCAATTTCTACAGCTTATCTTAGAACAATATTGGACCAGTGCCGCACCTTGCTGGAATGGAATTTGAATCTCAAGCTTGTTCCAGCTTTCTATGTGTTTGCCCCTACATTGTCATGTGAGATGGCAGAGTAGAGTCCAGGATGCATGGTGTGTGAGCAGGGACCTCTCACACATGGGGTCCAGGCAGCTTTTTACCCTCTTGGGCTTTGTGGGTTGGAATTGCCTCCTGAGGTACAACTATGTAGGTATGTAAGTCTCTTGTTTAACAAGAAATCAGTAATGAGTCACATTTCTATAATAGTCCATGAGGAAGTTGCAGAACATTTGTATTTCTTCAGCCCAAAGTACTCCAGTTTCCTTTAACGTTCATAGAAACCCAGAATTCTGACACTGTTCAGAAGATCATTTGAGCCAAACAGAAGGATGATAGTTAAGGCAGCCTATCACAACTGCATGGGAAAAGGAAGTCCTGGTTACTTTTGTGCTAAAATATAACAGGCCAAAATACATAGGGGATGCTGACAGCTGGGGGCAATCCTTGGGATTTGCATAGTCCAGAAAGGTGGATTAACTGATATGCTTGTAATGCATGTAACCCTCTATGCTTGTTTTCTGATCCAGTAGCTCTCCAAGAGGATGGAGGCACTCATATTAAGAAAAAGAAATAATTTTTCAACATGGGGTGCCTTGGTCATCAAGCCTCAGTGTGGAGTTACAATTAGTTTAGATAAAATTGCCCTTATTTAAGTCTTACAGCTAACAAAGCTCCGGGAGGATAGTGTACAGAGAATGATAACCTGTTATTCTTCACAGAAGGGAAGAAGGGAGAGAAATTAAAACAGCAGCTGAAAACTGTAGCATAGTGACTGTTATAACAGAACTATGACAGAACTATAATAGTACATCCAAATCCTCAGTCTTTTTAATAATATGATCAATATTTCTAGATTCTTAGTTTGTTGTTTGACCATGTATCTCTTCAGGAGGAAACAACTTGCCATGGCATAAGATGTTGAGGGTGCTCAAGTGCCTATACTATGCTCTTTGAGTATGGTATAGTTCCCTGGTTTTGCTCTTCCACCCACACATACAAACCCCCAATTTTTTTGCTTTGAGAGGCTAGATTTGTTAAGATTACCCTAAGTCCACCTTCTAACTTTCTGCCTAGATACTTTTGAAACCATGGCAAGTACCAGTAACAAACTAAAATGTCCTGTAAAGCATTAATCTTATTAGTTCTATGTTAAATATAAAAGATAATTTCTGCTTTGTTTGTCTAGCTGCCTCAAGAATTATTCGTCTTTTTAGCATAATTGTCTTAAGTTAAACTCCAAATTACAATTCCACAACATTCTAAAATATTCTTCAAACGTTTTTTTTTTTAAATACTCAGAAATGTTCAAAGTTTAATTGTAGTAATTTAGGGGGGAGGGAAAGACTTGCTCCAGTAGAAATGCTAAAGTTCCCAAGGTTGTCTAAATAACAAAAGCAGAGTTCTGAATATATTTGTAAAAGAACAATTGTCATAATCCGTATAAAGATTGTGCTATATGAGAAACAAGATACTGGTCTTAAATGAATCGTTCATGAATGTACTCTTTGAACTGATATTTGAATTCATTTGTTGTAGATATTATCAGACTGTCGAGCTGTGTTGGTTGTTCTGGGACCCTGGTGTGCAGATAAGGTAGCTGGGATGATGGTGAGAGAGCTACAGAAGTATATCAAACACGAACAAGAGGAGCTGCACAGGAAATTTTTATTGTTTACAGACACTTTCCTAAGGAAAATACATGCACTCTGTGAAGAGCATTTCTCGCCTGCCTCACTTGACCTGAAATTTGTAACCCCTAAAGTAATAAAGCTGCTTGAAATCTTGCGCAAATATAAACCATATGAACGGCAGCAGTTTGAAAGTGTTGAATGGTATAACAATAGAAATCAGGATAATTATGTATCTTGGAGTGATTCTGAAGATGATGATGAGGATGAAGAAATTGAGGAGAAAGAGAAGCCAGAGACTAATTTCCCATCTCCCTTTACTAATATTTTATGTGGAATTATTTTTGTGGAAAGAAGATACACAGCAGTTGTTCTAAATAGGTAATGCTTTTTATTAAAAAAAAAAAAAAAAAGGCAGACTCAGCTGCCAGCACATGGATGTTAATATCATGAATATGTAGGGATTGTCTTGTATTTTCAGACCTCTATTTTAAAGTTGGGGGGTGTGGGGGGTGGTAGATTGTTTTGATAGAGTACCAGCTCTCCTATCCAGTTTGTTTATTGCATTCTGGATACATCTGGATCTGACCCTTCTGTTACCTTTTTGCCTGAGTCGATAGTTTGGATGCATAATATATTCTTTGATAGACAGACTTACCAATGTGTGCTTTGTGAACTTCATCTTTTTCTTTGCCTTTTTGCATTTAGACATATATTTACATATATATGCAGTATGAGGCAAACTAAGCCATTCAGTGAAATGAACATATTCTGTTAATGCCTCCTGAGGAAATAACATTAACAGATTCTAATAAACTTCTGCTGAGCTGAAATGAGTATTTCATTATCCTCCAGGGAACAGACTTGTGATTTTTTTTTTTCTTTTAAGTCACGAATGTGATTTAAATTATACTCTTTTCCCATTGCGTTCTTTTAGACTGATTTATGCACTATACTATATCCTAACTGCTGATGAACCTGAGAAAATATTGTTTCTACATCAAATAGGTAACCAAATTCTGCCATTTTTTAAGCACCTTTGGTACAGATTATTGGCAGCAAAAAATAAAACCGTATGTAATTTTTATCCACTTCTGAAAGCTAGCTAGCAGACTTACAAAATGCTCCTTTACCTCATGTAACATACCTGGTTTCAAAATACCTGGATGATCAGCAGATGTGAGCTGTTGGAATGAAGACTGAAAACCTTCAGTGGAAACCTCACTGTAGGCTCCCTTCAACTGAGAAGAGTTGGTTCTAGGGCCTCTGCTGATTGCAGCTGAATAAGGGAGTCTTGACTGTTTGAATTAGTGTATCAAAATCACTCAAGCTTCCAGTGATCCAGTGTGGATCATTATACAGAACTAAGTTAAAGCAGAGGTATATTTTTTTTTTCTTAAAATATATTTATTATGGTAGTAGTATTTAGAGACCAGAATCCCATTTTATGAAGTCCATGGTGACAGAGGAAGAGCAGAATTCATGACGTGTTGTATTTTCTGGGAGAAAGGGATAGGAATTTTCCCTGAAGCAGTGATTAGAGCTAATCTCTTTCTTCAGAGACCTTTAGCAATGGCCACTGTACATATATACATATTACAAATTAGAGGGAAAAAAACCAAACCAAACCAAAAAACTACTTCTTTGATTATTTTTTTATTATTTTGGTTATTATTGCATGCAACCAATGAAGTAGCTCACTTACTGTTTTCTTCAGTGTATATGGTCGAGCCCAGTTTCCTTCCATTTTCATTGTGTTGCCTCTTGACTCCCTTAGAGGGGATCTGAAAGCAGAAGTCTTTGTATCTGTTTTAAAAACACCACCTGTTACCTACCTTTAATAATACCAATAACATTCAAGATTGCAGTTAAAAAAAATCCTCACTGTCCTCTTCAGTGTTCCTTTTAAATAATTGGATTAAATCCTCCAATTGTGTGTGAATACATTCGGGTTAATTTCAAGAGTAGTAAACCTCTCACCGGGTAGGCTGAACCTAAAAATTAACATGTTATATTGAGGAGACACACTTTGAAGGTGGAGTTACAGGTCTTTCTGCTAAAATCAGTCATAATTTACAGAAAATGAGTTTAACTAAAGCACTTGTGGGTAGGGTGCCTTAATAGCAGAGAGCCTTAGAATAATAGATTGGTTTAAAAACATATGGTTTTAACATGGTAGGTCTGAAATGTGTGTGATGCATGCACACTCATGCTGTGTGTGTGTGCAGTCTGTCTTTTATTGTCCTTACAGAGATTTTCACTAGAACTAGTGGGTTTTGGAGAAGCCTAAGGTCAGTTTATGTGTGAGCATGGCTTGTCATGCTTTCACTTTTGATGTAGATCTTGCAAGCAAAAGATTGTCTTCCATATTTCGGGTTGTGTAACATCTAAAAACACATCTGTTATTTTTAGGTTGATAAAAGAAGCTGGCAAGCAAGATCCAGAACTGGCTTACATCAGTAGCAATTTCATAACTGGACATGGCATTGGCAAGAACCAGCCTCGTAACAAGCAGATGGAAGTGGAATTCAGGAAACAGGAAGAGGTAACTTGAAGAAAAATGACTGAAACTAGCAGTACCTTCAGAACCTTTGGCTTTCTTTTTTTTTTTTCTTTTAAATTGGATGTCATATTACACAAACTGGAATTAAAACTTGATGTAAAATCACGTTTGTGTCTAGCCAGATCATCAACCATCTGATTTTTCTGCATTGGGTTAGTAGTAATATAGTTCCAATGATGGAAACAGGTCTCAGACTAATCTCTCAAATTTGTCTTTGTTACTTTTGCAGGTTCTTAGAAAATTTCGAGCACATGAGACTAACCTACTTATTGCTACTAGTATTGTAGAAGAGGGCGTTGACATACCAAAATGCAACTTGGTGGTGCGTTTTGATCTGCCTACAGAATACCGTTCCTATGTGCAGTCTAAAGGAAGAGCTAGAGCACCCATTTCCAATTACATCATGTTAGCAGATACAGACAAAATAAAAAGTTTTGAAGAAGATCTTAAGACATACAAAGCAATTGAGAAGGTATGATGTCAAAGGAATGCGCCTCGTTTTGTTAAATTTATCATAGTGGTTTTTAAGGCAAAAATCTCTCATCATGTTCTGTTCTTGAAACGTTAAGATCCTCAGAAACAAGTGCTCAAAATCTGTTGATACCAATGAAACCGAAACAGAACCCATTGTTGATGATGATGATGTATTTCCACCCTATGTCTTGAGGCCAGATGAGAACAGTCCAAGAGTTACTATTAACACGGCTATTGGACACATAAATAGGTAAGAGGCATGTTTATTTTTTACCTCTTGTCCTTGAATAAAAAGTTTCTTAGTCTGTCTTGCAACATGGAAGCACAGACTGGGGCATCGTACACATTTCCTCTTGGGAATCTTGACAGGATCTTCTCTCCTAAAGAAAGTGGTTGGATTGGTTTGAACAGATAATTTGCTTTTTGTGTCTTTATCCTACAGAGGTTCTCATTCTGGTAATAAATTTAGTGATTCTGATTCCTGTTTAATTAAAAGCTGCACAGAAAACAAACAAACAAACAAAAACGCTTGTTGAAACTGAAGTAAAATCTTCTGGTTCTGCTATTCACATTTGTAATAACAATCTGTTGTCACGTTTAGAAACAAGAATGTAGTAAGCAAGCTGAATATATAATACAAGTCCACAAGACAGGATGGTTTGCTTCCAAGGGAGCTTGCCAAATACCAGCTTTGTAAGGCCATGCCAATTAGAGGAGGTCCTCAGTGACAGGAAAAGGTAAAAGTTATGGCACTTCAAACAAGATAAGGAAGAGGATCCAGGAAGCTACAGACTGGGTAATTTTACCTTAGTCGTATGGAATATAATGGACTAAGTCCTCATGGAAGCTGTTTCCAGGCACATAAGTTTGGCAGCAGCCAACAGAGTTTTATTGAGGGCAGGTTTGGCTGACCCACCTTGTTGTCTCCTACGTGATGAAGTGATTGACTGTATGAAAAGCAGCGAATGAGATTTAAGTAAATCTTTCAATGAAATTACCATGGTACCTTAATAGCCAAATTCTTGAGATGCAGACCATTTCAGTGGACTGCCTAGTAGATAAAACCTGGCAAAGTAATCACATTCAAAGGATGGAATGGTAGGTTCATAGGGTAGCTGGCATTACTCATGGGCTATTAGGAGGTCCGTTGTGGTTTAACGTCAGCACATTTGCATTTGACACCAAGTTGTGATCGGGGAAAGAGACTGCAGTAGATGTAAGGCCACCATTCAGATGGGAACAATGAGGAATAGGACAACAGTAAACTCAGGTTAAGCAAAGATACATGCAAACTGTGCGACCTGAGATGGAATAGTCTTGTGCATCTTTACAACCTTGGAACCACCTTGCTGGAGACCAGCTTTTGTGCTAAAGGACTTGGAGGTCTTCTGCTCAGCAGCTAGTTCATTATGAGTCAGCAGTGTGCTCTTGCAGTGCTCCATATGACACGAAATCATCTTCTGTAGTGTTTACACCAGTAAGGCAAGATTCTATTGAAATATATTTAGGTTTTAATTTGCAGGTTTTGATAATTTGTAAAATGTTTTGTCAATTTAGGTACTGCGCTAGATTACCAAGTGATCCATTTACACACCTAGCTCCCAAGTGTAAAACCCGAGAACTACCTGATCATACGTTTTACTCTACTCTCTACCTGCCAATCAACTCACCTCTTCGAGCTTCAATTGTTGTAGGTATTTGGGGAAATAAAAACATTGAAATAAGTGAATGTGTTGGTATAGACATCTCTGTGCCGTTTCTAGAGTTAGTTTCACTGTTGTTGATTAAAATCACATGATTTTTCTTTTCCTGTATTGTACTCTGTAACTGTATTTAAATCCCTGTTTGTATGTGTTATAATCACTTTTCCAGCAGTTACTGTTTATTCCAAAGACAAAAATATTTAGATATTCTTCCCAGTACCTTGTTTTTTCACACAGTCATGTATCAATTGTAGGGCAATGTCCTTTATTGATTTAGATCAATAGTATGTTGAATTAAAAAACTTGTATTCTTGGCTTCTGTGGAAAAACAACGTAAGCCTGAGTATCTTCAGGAAGCTGTCGTTGATGTAATTTTTTATGAAGTTTGCTCGCCTAATACATTTGTGTTAAATCAAAGTAACTGTTTGTAACATGCATAGTGAGTAATGTGCTATTCAACTGATCTTTTTAAGAATTATTTAAATGTTTGTAGGGTCCTCCGATGAGTTGTGCAAGATTGGCTGAGAGAGTTGTAGCTCTTATTTGCTGTGAAAAACTGCACAAAATTGGTAAGAACTGGAAAAGCAAAACCTTTGATAAAAAATATTTTATAATTGAGAAATTGAACATGGTGCTGATGTTCTGCATGTATGTGCATTTCTGCTATAGCCACCTACTGCAGCTTCCTTTCTCTTGCCTTGTTTTGTGATATGATCATGTACTAATTTAACTTACACCTCATAAGCTAAAGATAACTTTTCCAGGGCAATCTTGTTATTTAATATATTTTGTCTTAAACAACAAATGCAATGCTAGTACAAGACATGTAGATTTTGACATTGAATATACTTAATAAAGGCAAAAAGTCTTGTTCTCTAGATTATTTTGGTTACAGGTCAGGGACTACATCCTGCAGCCAAAAAAATAACTTGTTTTTTAAAGTGAATTGTAACAAATAATAAATAAAATACACAGCCCTAAATTGATTGTATTCTCTACTGTATCATAAGTCATGTTTCAAAAATAGGACATGGCAGGATTATTTGGTCTCTCTTGTCTCCAGTAAATATAATGGAGCATATTCTTCACTGTGGAATGTTTTAAAGTGAATTCCGTGTTATGGGTGTTTTGATAAAGTACAGAAGTATTTATGTATCTTTTAAGCAAAAAAAAAGTGTAGGTCTGGTGTTTGTGTTTTTATTTTGTCTGAGTTAAAGCTTTTGATCACTGAATTTGTACCTGTAAATGTATCAAAGAATAACACCATGATGGCTCAGGTCAGTCTTGAGAGTGCACATTCAACAGTAGTAATTCCCTTTGTAGAATGATACAGAAATATAACTCTTCTCTCTTTCTTGGCTTAACTCCACGTGAGTGATTTTTAAATGAATATTTCAGTCACTGGTAGTTTTTATGGACAAAAGGAGTTTTTGATTTTATATTTTCATGATAGAATTTTTTTATTAAAATTTCAGATATTTTTACTTTAAGTATTGTTGCCAAAAAATCAACCTGTATCACACTTTCCCCGAGTTATACTCCTGGAGCCTTGCAGTACTAACTGTAGTTTAAAAACTTAGGTGAGGTGTTTTCATGAGCAATCACACCTACTGCGTAGTATCTGAAGAAACCAAGATTGGATGTTTTTAATGCTATTTCTTTGTACTTTCATAATATTCAGGTGAACTGGATGATCATTTGATGCCAGTTGGTAAAGAAACGGTTAAATATGAGGAGGAGCTTGATTTACATGATGAAGAGGAAACCAGTGTTCCAGGAAGGCCAGGCTCTACAAAACGAAGACAGTGCTATCCTAAAGCTGTTCGTATCACTCGCTGTTTCCCACATCTCCCATCAAATGCTTTATGTACTGATAAGAAAACAAAATTGCCAGCTCTTAACTAATACGAATCTTTTACAACAAGTAATGCATTTATAGTCGAAATACTGTGCAGCTTTAACAGTATAGAAGCTTGCACTAGTACCTGAATGAGCATATGGGACCATTTGCTCCGGTAGCATCCTGTACCTTCTGTAAAGTTTGTTGGCTTTATTTAACTAGTATAGAAATAACTGGGAGGAAAAATTGTCATTCGTTAATAACCTATAAAAAAATTTAAGTTTTCTGGTAAATACACTAGAGCGAAGGAAGAATTCCTGGCTTTCTAGACAATTTAAGATTGAAGGAGATGCCTAGGGGTCAAAGTTCTCTGTCATATTTTTGTTATATGCTCGCTTTAGTTTGACTTGACTGATTAAACACAGAATTCCATAATTTTTGGTTTAAATCTTAAAACATCAAGTATACTTCTAGTATTTTTTACTTTTAAAATAGTTCCAGATGTTATGCTTAAAACACTAATGGAGTCACATAAGATATTTACTATAGCTCTGCACTATTAGGTAACTTACTATTAAAACAGCCACATCAGTTTGTAGAAGTAGACTTTCTAGATGGTATTTGGGGTGAGATGTCAAATACTTTAAGAGAAAATGCAAAAAAAGAAACTTTGTCAGAGTATTTTGCAACTACTTCAGAACCTTCATTCTTCCCCTGCAGTTGTTACAGGTTCTGTCTGAAGGCCTTTGAATAGGACAGGTAACTTGTTCAGAACAGATTGCCTGATAGCTTCTGATAATCTTTAACTTTTACAAAGAAACCTACAGGCTTTGTTCACATGTAGGAATGTCATGATGTACACTCCAGTGTTAGGTTACAGTGCTGTGTTGTATGTTCAGGTGCAGCCTCAGGTATGGTAGTAACCTATAAGTAATTCCATTTGTGGCATCTTCCACATACCCAATTCGTATTAGTATTTTATATTGGGAAAGCTTAGTAAAGGATACCATGGCATAACAAGAATATATTACAGGCAATGACAGATGAGAAAACCTTTCTCTTACAAGATTTCACAAACAGTTTGAATCTTTGTGCAGTGTTTCTTGGTGCTTCTTGTTACAAGTGCCTTTCTCAGTCTTACCTCGCTAGTGATTTTTTGGAATCAGGGTCATTTGTAAAATGCACAATTATAGTATCTCTCATTCAGAGGAGCTGATTTGTCAAGTGATACATCATTCTTACTCAGTTATTTTTTTTAATACGGAATCCAAGAATACTTTCCCTTTTGTCCCAACTTTTCACATCTGGAAAAGGAGCCTTGGCAAATGTTTAAGGTCTACAAGATCCTCTTGGGCTTAATATAGTTATTAAACTTATGAGTAATTTTCCAGTAAGCCAAAAGCATAGATCTGCTACAGTATAACCTTAAAATTCAGAACTACATGTATTGCAATTTAATTTTAGATAAACAGGAGGATTATTTTTGAGACCTACAAAGTAATGAACTCCTACCAAACATAAAACATGGTTTCTTAAGGTCTATGACAGATATGAGCAGCAGAGTTAAAAATGCTTGTGACTGTTGAGAGTATTCACATCTGCCAAACAGAGTTGTTATTATAAACGTTGTATAGTGTAGCGCCTGGGCAGAGAGGCAGTGTATCAAATTTTGTGTGTTTGTTCCAAGTATATGAAAGGTTTTTGATACTTTTAAACAGTTCTGCTAGGGAAAACAGTCCCTATTAATGGAGCTGTAAGTTCGCCCAAGCTTTGTTTGGTTGGTTTTTATTGTGTATGCACGTTTTTGTTTTTTGTTTGTGTTTTGTTTTTGTTTTTTTTTTTTTTCTTCTACTGTTATGGTCGGAAGACCTTGGATATAATGTGTGCTCCAGAGTTACTGGCTAAATATGGAAATTGGCATCAAAACTTAAGTTATATTTTTGGTGAAGTGCTGTCTGTGTTTTATAGTTAGACTTGCATTTCTACCAGAGGGTGGGTATGGAGGAAGTTTAGGGGTGTAGTGGAAGTTGCCTCTTGGCAAATAGGAAGATGTGGGGGCCTCGTGCTCCCTTGATACAAGTGTTCAGACAGATCTCATGGTTGCCAGCCAGGCTGCTGACCTAATGATTTTACTTAAAAATTAAATTAATTAAAAATTGAATCCAGATTAGTTTTTTTTAATTCTTCATTCTTAGCAATACCTTTCCAAATAAACACGTGAAAGCTTGTTCAAAGAATAGTCTTTGGGTGAAGTTTGCTGATTTTTATCACTTTAATGTTTTCCTTTTTTTTTTTTTTTAATATGTTTTTAGATTCCAGAATGTTTGAGGGATAGTTATCCTAAACCTGATCAGCCCTGTTACTTGTATGTAATAGGAATGGTGTTAACGACTCCTCTACCTGATGAGCTCAACTTCAGGAGACGAAAGCTATATCCTCCTGAGGATACAACAAGATGTTTTGGCATATTGACAGCCAAACCTATACCTCAGGTAATGAGTCTAACTCCTTTCCTTATTCTACATGCCTTACAACCTGTCATTTTCCACTTATTCCCCACCCCCAGACTGAGGAGTTGGAAATGACCCTAAGTGCTGCTTGTATCAAGTTACCTTCAGAAAATAAGCAATAATATCAATCCATTCCAGTCACCACTGCATTTTATGCCTTTAGTGCTGTAACTGTTGTTTCACAACTTAAAAAACATGGTAGCTACCGAGATGGCCTGCAGCACTACCTTATCTACATGAAAGCTATAGTAACAACTCCCCTCAGCATTCCTAGTCTGCAGCAGCAGAAAAATTAGGCCATGTTAATTGAAATTGGCACCTCTTGCTTAGGAAAGTTTTTAATAGACATTTTCTGTGGATGAGACTCAGCTGTGGAAGATTTTTCCAAATTATGTTTCCTAGTGTCCACAGAAGAAAACATTTCAGCAATGTTGTTGGTTTTCACATTTCTTCCTCTGTAGTGGAAGACTTCCATTTTTACTTAGTCTTACATAAAGAGAAGTGCTGTAAAACACAGGGGGTACTATTAAAAAATCTGTTGTTCTTCATGCCTTCAAAATCTTATCTATAACTGAAGGTCATCAAAGGTCAAAATTTTGATCCAGTTTGTGCTGGGGTCTGGCAAGCACTACCTCTTTATTTGACCTAAACACCTGGTATTCTGTAGAGGATTCACAGTCTGGATTTTCTCTCTCGATTTGGTTTTTTTTTTTTTTTTCCTTATTTAGATTCCTCACTTTCCTGTGTATACTCGCTCTGGAGAGGTTACAATATCTATTGAGCTTAAGAAGTCTGGTTTTACTCTGTCGCTACAAATGCTTGAGCTGATAACGCGACTCCACCAGTACATTTTTTCACATATTCTTCGTCTTGAGAAACCTGCACTAGAGTTCAAACCCACAGAAGCTGATTCAGCCTATTGTGTTCTACCTCTTAATGTTGGTAAGAACAGAGCTCTTGTTTTTTATTCACTTTGAGTTCCTTTAGCAGCGTTTGTTAATGTTTTATGTTAAATTTCTGGTGGTAGCTGTAGAAATAATACCATATGTGGTAGTGTGAAAATTTGTCAGTTGTATTTTTATTACTTCTTCATGATTCCAAATTAATTCTAACTTGGTGATGTGAATTGATTTATAGTAGGTTTCAGCTGACTCTGTAAGGGTCTAAAATCATATACATGTCTCCTTTTGAATTTTTTTTTTAAATGATCAAATATGTGTACAGAGTAAGGAAAAATATTGTAATTTACTACTTCCCAGAAAGTTCAGCCTGGAAATCTTGCTCCTGAATAACTGATTTATGCATTTTCTTTTTCAAGTTGATGACTCCAGCACTTTGGACATTGACTTTAAGTTTATGGAAGACATTGAGAAATCTGAGGCACGTACAGGCATTCCCAGTACACAATATACAAAAGAAATGCCTTTTATTTTCAAGTTAGAAGATTACCAGGATGCAGTTATCATTCCAAGGCGAGTACTTTATACAGATATGTACCTATTGTATTTATACGAACACTTGTAATATGGAGATGTATCTACACAAAATTGCTTGCAAGAAATGCTTGCCGTTAATCTGAAGGTATCTGATGATGTCTTAAATAATTTAAAGATATTTTATAGTCAATAGTTAATCTTGCATAGTAGGATATAAGTGTTTAGGCCTCCCACGATGCATTACTTTTTATTAGGGATAGTAGACATTACAAATCTTCTGTGGTATTCTGATAAAATGTTGCAACTTCATCAAGAGCTGGCCTGCTGACAGCAATATTAGTTTGAAAGATTGAATGGAAATCCTCTTCTCTGGTTATTGCTTATTCATGCCAAAGGCCTGCCAAAGGTGTGCTCTTGGTAGACGGAAAAATTAACAAGTGAAGAAGAGCAATTAAAAGAATCTTTCTGTTGAGTGGTATTTAGAAGACAAATTTACTTAATTTTATGTACTGTTTTCCAGAACTGGTAAGTTGGCATGATGTGAAAATAGAAAATGGTCTGACTGGCTTGTCTTTGTACCTAGTATATTGTAAACTGCAATAGTTGCAGAATATATATGGAAGATTAATGTTAGTACTTTGTTTTAGCCTCGTCTGTGTTAGACTTTTTTTTTCTTCCTTTAAATGTCTTCCTACCTTTTTAGATCACTACTGTGGTAAAAATGCTAGTGTAAAAAGGTTGTGACAGACCATCGCTGTGTGTAAGATTACATTGTTTGATAGAGCTAATGCCATAGAAGTAGCTCCCAGGTGTTGCAGCTCAACACAGTTGCTGGACTTCATTGAAGTTGTGGTATTTCACCTGTCTGAAGATTTGATGGAAGTGCCTAAAACCTCTCATTTATGGCTGAGTACATCTTATGAGAATTATTAGTTGCTATCTGTTAATATGCTGGCTTTGGAGAAGCCAAAAATTTTTGATCTTGTTTCACACATTAAGAGATCTCAGAATTTCAAGTACTTCTGTTTTCAGTTAATGTAAGAATGGTGGAAATATGTGCTTGTCCTTCTCTGTCCTACTTGGTTGTAAGCTCCTCAGAGGAAGCATAATACCATGACTGTGTATTGGTGCAGTTCCAATTGCATTCTTCAGAGCAAGCATGATTGTGAATAAGATAAGAAAAAAGTATTTCCTGAAAGCTCCTTTAACCAACATGTTCTTCAGTGAAGAAGTTCAGAGAGCCTGAGAACATGATTTTCGTGATTTTTCTCTTTGGAAGAAAGCTAAACAGACTCATTAATAGTGTGTTAATTTTATTTAGAGATGTATATTTAGATATTTGGATAGAAGCTTAAGATGATAGATGGAGCAGGTCAAAGTATGAAATAAGCTAATATGCAAATCTAAGTATTGAATGTTGATTTAATTGTTTTCTAATTACTATTATTATTTTCCTGTGTATGTGTATCACCATAGTACCCAGTGAGCGTCAGTAGCCACATCAAAGGTGTTGCTGCATTTTGGCTCTATTTTTCTAACATTCTGCCTAAATTACAAGAATTGCACTGTGCTTGGTAGGCTTGTGAATTTACTGCCCTAGGTATTTGGGGTTTTGTATTTTAACTTTATTTGGAGGTTGACTTGGTTAAAATGTGTGTTTAGATGTGAGTTAGTACAACTTTGTATGCAGTAAAACTCCATTTCTACTGATTGTAGCACATAGACATTAAAAAGTCAAATGATAAAGTTTAATTGTTAGGTGTTTGTAATCAAGAAATTGTGATTTGCAGCATTAATCTTGGACACTGCTGTCCAGCGCTTCATTTTGTGTTAGATATTGAAGACATAAGTCCTGCATTGAACTTAAAATGTTTCTGTTGAGGGAATTCTTTAGATTACAAATTGACTTTATTCTTCCTTATTTTATAGCACACTTTGCATTTAGTATTTGAATTAGCTGAACAAATGGTTTCTACAACAAAAAAAAGCCCACCGACCAAAAACCTCAAGTGAGCTATTTAACTGTTTATCACCTTGCCGTATTAGAACATGGAGAACTTAACAGATGACTGTTGTTGGTTTTTTTTTTTTTTTGGTTAGGTATCGGAATTTTGATCAGCCTCATCGATTCTACGTTGCTGATGTATACACTGATCTTACTCCACTCAGTAAATTCCCTTCCCCTGAATATGAAACTTTTGCTGAATATTATAAAACAAAGTATAATCTTGACCTGACCAATCTCAACCAGCCACTGCTGGATGTGGACCACACATCTTCAAGGTAACGACAGTCATATTTGTATCTGATATTTGTAGTTTGACAATGAAGTGCCTTTTTTTTTTAATTATAAGATAAAACTGAGGGCTTGTGTTTTCCAAAATCAGTAGGTAGGGGCTTTTTGTGTGGTGTGGTGGTTTTTTTTTGTGTTGGGGTTTTTGTTTGTTTGTTTTGGGGGTTGTTTGTGGTTTTGGTTTTTTGGTTTGTGTTTTCTTGCGGGGTACTTGACTTACGTTGTAGCAACCATAACTCGAGGCCGCTTTTTTGCAGATGTAACTGTGCTGTCACTTCACAATGCATTAAGGTTGAATGCTAAGAATAAGTCATCACTTAAAGTTTAGGCTAGTAAGTTCTATTCGTTAATTATGTACTCACGTTAAAGTATTTTCAAATTATTTTTAGACTTAATCTTTTGACTCCTCGCCATTTGAATCAGAAGGGGAAAGCACTTCCGCTAAGCAGTGCTGAGAAGAGGAAAGCAAAGTGGGAAAGTTTGCAGAATAAGCAGGTAAAACAGAAGTGTCTAATTCAAGTTGCCTCTTTCTTAACAGTAATCTGATGACTACCTTTACAGGTAAAATTCTTTTCTTCCCCCTTCTCTCTCCAGATACTGGTACCAGAGCTCTGTGCTATACACCCTATTCCAGCATCTTTGTGGAGAAAAGCAGTTTGTCTCCCCAGCATACTTTATCGCCTGCACTGCCTCTTGACAGCAGAGGAACTAAGAGCTCAAACAGCCACGGATGCTGGTGTAGGGGTTAAATCACTTCCTGCAGATTTCAGGCACGTATTTTTTCAATACGTATTTTTCCATATGATATCTGACTTCATTGAAAAACGAGGTGAAAACAGTTACTGCATGAATTTAAAACTGATACCCTTTGTTTAACTCATCTCAGTTTTCAGTGAAACGTAGTTTAAAAAGACTTGATTGGGAATGGTAAAGTGCCGCACTCACTGTTCTTTTCTGAAGAATGTAGCTTTTTTAAAAATATGTATGTACTTGCAGTCATCTTGTCCTAATACTGTTTTTTAACAAAATCAGCGTGTGTCTTTACAGATATCCTAACCTGGACTTCGGATGGAAAAAGTCTATTGACAGCAAATCCTTCATCTCTATTCCTAACTCCTCTTTAGTAGAGAATGAAAATTACTGTAAGCACAGCACAATTGTAGTCCCTGAAAATGCTGCACATCAAGGTGCTAATAGAACCTCTTCTGCAGAAAACCATGACCAAATGTCTGTGAGTTACAGAACATTGCTCAATGAGTCACCCAGTAAACTCCAAATTGATGTCTCGGCAGAACTTGCAGCAATTAATGGTGTTTCTTATAATAAAAATCTTACCAATGGCAGTTGTGATTTAGTTAACAGAGACTTTTGCCAAGGAAATCAGCTGAATTACTGCAGGCAGGAAATACCTGTCCAACCAACTACCTCATATCCCATTCAGAATTTATACAGCAGTGAGAACCAGCCCAAGCCCAGCAATGAATGTACTCTACTGAGTAATAAATACCTTGATGGAAATGTTAACAGATCTACCTCAGATGGATGCCCCAAAATGGCTGTGACCACCAGTACTTCAAAAGCTATTAATCTTTCAAAAGACAGAGCAGATACTGAAAAGAACCTTTCCAGTGGGTACTCCTCAAAAACTCTCGGTCCTAATCCTGGTCTCATTCTTCAAGCTTTGACTCTTTCAAATGCTAGTGATGGATTTAATCTGGAGCGACTAGAAATGCTTGGTGATTCATTTTTAAAGCATGCCATCACTACATACTTGTTTTGCACTTACCCTGATGCTCATGAGGGACGGCTGTCATATATGAGAAGCAAAAAAGTAAGTAGTAACAATCCAATATTATGTAAAAGGCATGCTATAACAAGCCATATATATAAAAATTGTACTAGAAAATTGAATAGCAACAGGTTGATTTAATTCCGCAGCTTTAGTAATTATACACTGGGTAGTGTGCATATTAGGAATAAAAATACAAGACTACAGGATTAACATTGCCATAAGTGTGATTGGTTGAACTTGTTTTCTACAGTTCATTTCAAAACCTGAATCAGCTCATTACCTGCCTAAGAAAGGGTGGGACTGAACAGAACTAGAAGTTCTGGGTTAGTGAAGACATGTAGTGAACTCAATACTACAGTTGTATTGAGTAGAAACTCTTTTAACAGAAGTGCTTCAACAAGGTGTGAGAGGTAACAGCACGGAGCCTTAGACTGTAGCTTTCTTCGACCTTTTATTTTTTATTTGTTGCTCAAGAGGCTACTTACCTTGAAAAATTTTAGCACGGCCTTACAGGAACGCTAAAAATGAATCCACAAAAAAAAAAAAAAACTTACAGAACTGTTGCATCAGAACTTTTGGAAGTATTTTGAGGTAAATATAAACAGTAGGGAGCAGAGTCTTCAGTTCTGCTGCTGGTTTTAAATTCTGGAATAATCAATCGTGAGAGTTTGCTTTGTTTGGGGTTTTTTTCCCTCACATAATGCGATAACTTGAATTAAATGCTACCTCTGATAAAACACATCACTAAGTATTAAATGATTGAGTAGTTCAGCCTTGGAAAATAAGGAGAGCTAAATAAATTGCACAGTTCAAAAAAAAAGCAAGTGATTGAATCTCCAAGTTCAAATTTTAGACTTCTAAAAGAAGCATGGAAAGTGTTTAAAATGAGAAATAAACATCAGAAGTTGATAGCTGAAAAGGAAGTACGTTTGTGTGAGAGTGCTTTTTCCTCTTCCCTTTAAAGTATTTAAAATAATTTTAGAGGCTATCAGAATAATGTCTGGATGATAACTTAATAAGATTTGTTATATGGAACTGTTTTAACACTTTCTACTGCCAAGATTTAGGTCAATCTACCCGTAACAGCAATTATTTTTCATTCCAAATCTAGTCTGAATGTTGATTATTAATGCTGGTAGTTAATGACACTTGTACAGCTTGTATTTACTATTTTAAACCTAGCAATAATTTTATTTTGCAAAGGTACTGTAACATGTCACATTTCTTTAGCTGAAATTATCATAGCTAAAATGCCTGACTTTAAAAAGAAAACTGAATTCCCTTTTGAGAACTAGAGAACATGCCTAATGGTACAAGATGTGGCTTGATAAGTAAAATTGTTTTGCTCTCTTTGCATTTTAACTGGTTTTCATCTAAATGTATGTCCGGAAGTTTACCAGAATATTTTTTCTTGAAGGTCAGCAACTGTAACTTGTATCGCCTTGGAAAGAAGAAAGGACTGCCCAGTCGTATGGTGGTATCAATTTTTGATCCACCGGTCAATTGGCTTCCTCCTGGTTACATAGTCAACCAGGACAAGAGCAACACAGATAAATGGGAGAAAGATGAAATGGTAAGACTTTATTTAACTAATTTGAGGTGTAATTATTTGTGCATCAGTATTCTCTCACCTTTGCCTCCTCCCCACCCCCAGATATTTTGCAGTTTTCAGTAAAATAACATAAATCTATATCATTGTTTCCTTTCTAAAATTTCACTGTAACTTATGGAAAATGAGAGGAAAACCAATCCTGACTAGAACCCAAAGTACTGAACATCGTCCAATAATGAGTGTATATATTAATAGAAAAACAGGGAAGAAAAGCATTTTCCATGTAGTTAGCATGCTCTGAGGAGGTTTTCTGAAATTTCTTTTGGAAATTTTAGATGGAATTATCATTACTGGTTTAGTTGTAATATGTACAGACAGAAGACTGTTTCATTTTAATAAATAATGAGTTAACTTTTAGAGAACATATGAAAAGGAGTTTCTGGTTTTCGTAGTGGTGAGGCAGAAACAGGGTTAGAACTGTCTTGAGATGTTCAGTATTGGTTGCTATTGGCTAAACTAAGGGTATGACTGAGAGCTCCTTCTCATCGAAAATACAAGGTTGGCTTAGTCACCCTCACTGTGTTATCACCAAAAGCTTCAGAATGACAGATCTTAATGAGGAACAATTAGAATTATTTTCTAACTAAATGGATTGTATTTTGAGAGTAGAAGTGCATGTCAAAGAAATATCACTAATTGAAGTAGTCAGTGACATAATCTTTAAGTGTTTGAGACCAGTATGGAGATTGGGGGAAGGGGATGGAAGGATTTTTCTTTTTTCCCAATTCTGAAGACCTTGCTTGGATTATGGAACCACCAGAGGGCACATGAGAGGACTGTTAGGTAGAGGCACTGTGCAAATAAATGTTTATTGCAGAATAAAACTACCTGATTATTGTGGTTCTGTATTGTGCCAAGATTTCATCTCAAAGAGACTTACTGCTGTACCCTTCTAAAATAGAATAACACATTAGGGGCAGGAGCTAATAACTGCTTTTGAATAGCTTTCAGTTCTCCATAACTTCTCAGTGGCCTCTTCTGCTTTGCTAGTCACTGTTCATTTGTAAACAACTAAGAAGTGGTTTCTTTGTGCCAAGTAGATATTTGGCTTTCTTTGGATGTAAATTTCATTCTCTATCTATGGGCTGATGGTCTGTGACTGGGGCTAGAAATCTCATATCATAATTACAAATTATTACAAAAAACATCCTAGTCAAATGTTAGTATTTTTTGTGTTACCAAGCTTAATCAAGGGGAAGGATCTTCCTTTGTTCGTTTGACCAAAGAGCTGATTTCCAAAGAGCATGAAAAAAGTGCATACATCAGGGGTGTCAAACTAATTTTCACTGGGGGAAACATCAGCCTTGCAGTTGTCTTCAAAGGGCCGAATGTAATTTTAGGACTTTAAAATGTAATTACTCCTACATTTATACCCCTGACTTACATGTATTTATCTTCAGCTTGTAAGTGGCTGTTACTTATTCAAAATCAATCAAGTATTTAAGAAAAGGTTCGTTCTTCTGGAGTTCATTCTTGATTTGTTTTTGAAATGCTGTCTAATGATGAAACAATCAGCTATCAGAATTACTTCCTGGCTCCTTTACCTAGTTTTCATTTTCAAAACTTAATTTTTTTTTTAAATTTTTTTAAATGCAAGAAACGATGTGTAGACGATGTTAGAGTACTTCATGTACCTGTCATGCTAAGTAAATTTAATTTGATTTCAAGAAATGTGTGAATTAAATTTTAGTAAAAATGAAATTATTTATTAAATCGTTGCGAAAACAGACACCAAAATCTGTTTAGAGTCATCCATATAGACATGTCTCACTCAGTGTATTTTTATTTCACTGACAGTTAAGACAGGTAGTGTGTATTAAGAAAAAAAAGAGCACTGAAATAACTATTTCTAACCGAAATTTTGTTATCTCTTTCTGATCAATTAAAGTTACAGAAATTCCTTCTGTGTGTATGTGAGATGGGTAATGACGACATTTTGCCCAAATAATTTCTGCTGTTTACTCTATTAATTTCTATAGACATTCGTATTTCCCTCTCCTCTCACTACTAAACCTGACTAATCCTGCTCCGCCCTGATGAAGAACATCATGATCTATTTGATCCTTAGATGGTTTCATGTGCTGCCTGGTGCACCTTAGAGCTACCACTCATCTGCACCTCTGGAAAGTTGTGCCTTTGGCCCAAAAGGAGAGATCCCCAGTGGTAGTATCTGGTTCAGAGATTTCCAAGATTGAATGGTGGAGACCTACAACATGATGTACCTAGACTGAGAACAGATCTAGGCTGCTTCACTTGATTCGAAACGGTGTTGGCTTTCAGGACTCAATCCAGAAAAGCTCTTGGAATCTGATGTCGCTCCTACCAAATGCAGGGACAGAATTCCCACTGACATCAGGGATGCTGGGTTGAGCCTGTGAATAGTCCTTTTCATGTTAGAAAGACTACTTGTGCATTTAGCAAATATGTTCAAGTGCTTTCCTGGATTGGGGCCACGGCAAATTGTGCAGCGTTGTGTAGAGCTCGGGCATATCTGTACTCAGGTTGTAATTTACATCAGTCCATACCAACTTGCTAATATTCAGTTTAAAAACAAACAAAAACCCATATTACAGAAGTGTGCCATTTTTTCCTGCTTTTTACATTTTTAGACCTGCTATACTGAGTTCCTGGTAGTATTAAATGTATGACAAGCTGTAGAGATGTCATGTTTGTTAAAACTAGGAACCATAGTGCAAGTTTATAATTCTTACAGAACCAAAAATTGGCCTATACCTAAAAATAAATAAGCAGCAAGATCACTTACTGAATTTCCAACACATGTAGTCAAAACTGTCACCCAGATAAGCATTACATTCTTGCCAGCTAGCTGGTATTAGATTCTATCATATGATCTGTAACATAAAAATCACCTGCATTGATTCACTAAACTTTTTACTGGTTGCCAAGTAGACTGAATTAATTTGCAGCTATGTTTGAGAGCATAGATGATTGTCTTTTGTTGCTTCAAGTGATGATTATTGAGGGACTAGGGTAAGGAAGTTCCTAGTTGTTTCATTCAATGTGTTCTCAGTTTATGTGTCCCAAAATTGAGATTATGATTTTGACTACAGTAAACCCTGCAAGCCCCTTAATATTTGCCATAGAAGGATGTTGAAAGAATCTTTGGCCTTGCATTGATTGAACATTTGTAATAGCCTTACTTAGCACCTAGAGAGAAGGAGGCACCCAAAACTGTTTGTATTTCTCTAAAATTGTTAATTTAAAATTATTTCTTTTGTTCACTTTGGCTTGCAAGCATATAATGTTTAGTGGTTTCAAAATTAATTCTGTATGGGTCACATTCAAGTATAAGCATGAGTTACTATGAAATGCAGCCTGTGTTATATGTAGAATGTGTGATATTGTAGATTAGTAATAAAGGTTTTTGTATTCCAGGACAATTATTCTAGTCTTAAGATGCAAGTGTTAATTGAGGTTTTATTGTGCATCTAATCAGACAATGTAATTAGCAGCATTAATTAAAAAATCCATCTTATTATTAGCAGAAAATACTCATATCTTGCTCTTCGGACAGTTCTGGAATAAAAGTTGCTCATTTCCCTCTTCAGTACCATAATTTTTGTGTTCTTTCATAGACAAAGGAGAACCTGTTGGCTAATGGTAAACTTGATGATTATGATGATGATGAAGAGGATGAAGACCTAATGTGGAGGCTACCCAAGGAAGAAACAGACTTTGAAGATGATTTTCTGGAGTACGATCAGGAGCATATCAAATTCATTGATAACATGCTAATGGGATCAGGGGCTTTTGTGAAGAAAATTTCTCTCTCACACTTTTCAACCACTGATTCAAACTATGAATGGAAAGTACCCAAAAAGTCATCCCTGGGTAATGTTCAGTTTTCATCAGATTTTGATGATTTTGACTACAGTTCTTGGGATGCTATGTGCTACCTGGATCCTAGCAAGGCTGTTGAAGAGGATGATTTTGTAGTGGGCTTCTGGAATCCGTCAGAAGAAAACTGTGGTGTTGATGCAGGAAAACAGTCTATCTCGTATGACTTGCATACAGAGCAGTGTATTGCTGACAAGAGCATTGCGGACTGTGTGGAAGCCCTGTTGGGCTGCTATCTGACCAGCTGTGGTGAAAGAGCTGCTCAGCTTTTCCTGTGTTCACTGGGGCTGAAGGTGCTCCCTGTAATAAAAAAGACTGATTGGGAAGGCGCTTTGTGTGCTACCAGAGAAAACTGTAACAGCGAGCAGAAAAATCCTTCACCAAACTCGTTTTCTGCTTCTGTAGCTAATTCTGAGCCTTCTCTGTATAAAGACCTGGAATATGGCTGTTTGAAGATTCCACCAAGGTGTATGTTTGATCACCCAGATGCTGAAAAAACCCTAAATCACCTTATATCTGGTTTTGAAAACTTTGAGAAGAAAATAAACTACAGTTTTAAGAACAAGGCTTATCTTCTTCAGGCATTTACTCATGCCTCCTACCATTATAATACCATTACTGGTAAGTTGTCTTAAATTATTTTTTATTATGTCATAAATGCAAGAGAAGTAGTACAGATTGTGTTCCCAAACACAGTCTTTTTTGAGACATCACGTATTACTCTAAGCAGTTCCTAGTCTCTGAATACAAAATCTTAGAAAATAATATCTTGCCCCTTATTTAGAGGGGGATACTTCTTGAAGCTGTATCTCAATGATTATTCATATTTTGACTTGATACAGATACAAGATTTACTGAAGCCTAACCAAGTTTTGGGAAAGAGCAGCGTTTTTCATCTCTGGTGCTGTATCACTAGTTATATATGACTGACATTAAACCCTCATTTAGCTGAAATTAGTTCTTGTAGAACTCTGGAAAATTGCACTGTGCTTCTAGAAGTAGCGATCATTTTTTGCAAATATATTTAGCAAATCTGTTCCATAATTTAATCCCAAGAATATTTCCCTTTAACTGTACTTCTGAAGATTAAAAGTAGACTATACAGCTTACGTTAGCGGAACAGTATAGGATAGCAAAATATGGAGACTTCCATTTGAAGTTGTGAATTGCAAGGCTTAATTTAAATCTAGGCATTTCATTGCGTAAATATTTAAAGTAAAAATTTGAAGCAGTTGACTAAATCAGACTAAATATTAATTTCAGGTAAAATGTTTAATGTTTTTGTACATGACCTGAAAAGATTTTGCAGCAGTACCAATTTGTATTTCTGTAATCTTCTTGAATTACTTTTGCTTATACTAATAAATTTAGTATTCTTTCATTCTAAAACTTTAAATATTTTCCTGCGATAACACACAATTAAAAACAAAGCATGGGGAAATTCCAACTCTATTTCTAGTGAATGGCAGATTCCTGTGCGGTCAGCAGTCTAAATTTTTCCTGGTGGTGAATTGGTTCCTTATTCCAAGAAGAAAGCTTTGCTTTAATTAAAGAAATAAGTCATTTTGAAATGTTAGTACATTGAGAAACAGTTCTGACAACACACTGAAATGCTCCTTTGGGATTTCATTCTAGGTAATATAACCCACATATATGTTTACTTTTGACAAATGTTTCACAAAACATATAGAAAATAGATGATTCCTTTTTATTTGTGTGCTAATGGACAGAAACCTTGAGGCCTAGTGTCCAGATGAAATTACATTATTGGTAGCAGAACCTTTTGATTCCATTTCTGTTTACCAAGTAAGACAACTGTGAGTTGCTGTTACCTGTGACTTTTCTCTTAAGGAGTGACTAGCAGTTGAGATCTGGCAGCGTCTATGTTCAGCTGCTGGAAAAGCAACTTAGTATCAGCTATTTCCCTCTCGTGTTACTTTTGTAGTAATTTTGTCTTTCTCTACTAACCTATCCCTATTTACTTTCAAGAGGCACTTTTGCTTTTGTTTATATTCTAAAACCAGACCTCTGTAGCTCTCCATTTCTGTGTCCCCTGATAATTTTCTGCACAGCAAAGTCTTGGCAATTTTAGTTTCCAGTTAAGACGACCCATTCTGAATGGGCGTCTTTGCTCAGTGCTTTTTAAGAAATTTAAATGTGTGGCAAATAAATTAAAAATCTTAGATTGTATGTTCCCCCTGCCTTTAGTACATTAATTTTTTTGAGGCTTAATTGTTATGGTTTTCAGATCAGCCTGCTGGTGGAATCTCTTGATTTTACTTTTTGATGTTTCTCAGCACAATGTGAAAATCTTGAGTAAAATCATTGATTATAAACACATTTGTTTTGCTGGCCTGACATTAAGATTGGGATCAAAAGTGACTTTATGATTAGATATAACTTCTGTTTTTTCTATTTATTTTTTGTTTGTTTTGAGTTGGGGTTTTTTGTTTGGTTGGTTTGGAGGAGTGGTTTTATTTGTTTTTGTTTGGGTTTTTGTTTTATTGTTTTGGGGTTTGGTTTTGTTTGTTTGTTTTGGGTTTGTTGTTGTTTTGGGTTTTTTTAATATTTTAATAACACTCCTTTTAAACACAAAGATGCCTGTTCTGAAAAAAATTCAGCCTGTCCTCTCTGAGCATTGGTTAGTTTGTGGAATTTATATGGCAGTGTACCAAACCTCCTATCCAGAAAGGCCTGGAAAGAATGTGTGTGTTAAACTTAATTGTATTGTTTTACATTCTTCTATTTCCAATGCTTTAAGATTGTTACCAGCGCTTAGAATTCCTGGGAGATGCAATTTTGGACTACCTCATAACCAAGCACCTTTATGAAGACCCACGGCAACACTCTCCAGGAGTTCTTACTGACCTACGATCTGCTCTAGTCAACAATACCATTTTTGCATCATTAGCTGTAAAGTATGATTACCACAAGTACTTCAAAGCTGTCTCTCCGGAACTGTTTCATGTTATTGATGATTTTGTGCAGTTTCAAATGGAAAAGAATGAAATGCAAGGAATGGATTCTGAGGTTAGTGGATGTAGAAGAAATGGATCTGATTTGAAGCATGTCACTGGATTTCTTAGCGTGGTGCCCATTTTTGTAATGTTTTAGTTTTACGCACACAACGGCCATAGAAGCAGGCTCTCAGTAATAAAGCCTGCAATATGCGAAGTAAAATACAGTCTTCAGAAAGTGAAAAGTTAGTAAGAACATTCAGAAAATAATCAAACTGAAACTAGTTTGCCTGTAGATTTTTCTGTGATGCTTGATTTTAGTCACTATTTTGCTTTTGTGGTGGTATTAGAACAACATGTTGGGGGGAAACACTTAGCTTGCTTTTGTCACTGATATGTTGGAAACACTACTGTACCATAAAATTGTGATGAAGGGTTACTAAGTCACATAATGCTGACTCAGGATGTCCATTCAACATCGTGAACAATGCTACCTTGGCACAGTGCTGGGATTACTTCATGTGGTACACTGACAGTTATTTCCGCTGTTTTTCGTCAGACCGTTTCTGTAAGAGCAGGTGTCATTGCACTGTACTCAGGGGTATTCCACATGCTCCCTGCTAGCCAGGGAAACATTATATGTGTCTTTCAAATAAGCCATTTGAAAAATGGTTTTACTGAAGACTTGCAAACTCACATCATATCTGTGCTGTGCAGGCAAGGTAATGATAATGAACATCTATTTGCTAGAGAATAGACTAAAACTAACTCATTTAGGTGAACTGATCAGAAAGTATATGAGAGCAAGGGCCTTGCAAGTCCTGGAAGAGATGGACTTTCTCATTATCCTTTCTTTAAAAGTGTTATCCAATAGCTATCTCTAATAATTTGTCTCCTGAAAAACTGATGAATCTCTTAGAAAATATTCTGAGAATACTGCAGCACTGAATAAACATGTTATCTTTGTCTTTAGTAATTTATTCTTTCTGATACACAATTTAAAAGCTTGGGAAGCAAAATACTTCAGTTACATAAATGTGTTTATAGCCCATGCACTCTGTTGCAAAGTGAATTCCATCTGTTTTATGGAAAGGTTCAAGAAAACATTGACTAATAAATTTGTCATTGAGATGTAGAGAACATAAATTATTTTACATCAGAGGCTTAAACTCCGTTGTCAGTTTTGTTTTCTTCATAATATGAGTGAAAAGGCTGAATACTTATTTTAAGAGCTTATAGTAGTGATTTTTAGCTTTGTTCAGTTTTTGTTGGTATGCAAAAAGATTGCCTAGAAACTTCCACCAAAGTTGCAACCAAATTGTGTGATAGCTGTTTCAAATAAAATTCTTGTTTCACTCTCCCTACGCCTGCTCCCTATCTTGGTCTGGCACTGAATTACTGGAACTCTTATTTCATCAGAGTTAATGCAAGAGTCTTTGTTTCTGCAGTTCGTGCCAGCCAGACTGGTTTCCATGTGTGTCTCCACGTCATCTGCTTTTCTTTTTTCAAATCTCACTCCTGAAACATCTGTTGTCCCTTGCCTTATAGTTCGTAGTTTCTCTCTCCTTCTGTTATTTCAGTATAATGGAGAAGTGCAGCACTTTGCACTTGGTGTGAAATGTGCTATTCAAAAGAGTTGAATTTGGTTTTTAAACCTCAAAATTCCCATTTGGACTGTGTACACATCAAGTCTAACTTCTTGTTTGATTTATTTTAGGTAGAAATATTGAGTGGGACTAGTGTGTGAAGTAGTACAGTGACTCTTAAGAGGACAGAATTGACTTTAAAACCCCAAATAGGGGCCAGAGGGAGAGAGTAGCTGCTGAGGGAAAAGACCGACAAACTTATTTCTCTTTAGCCAGAGGACAGTAATGGTCAAAAACTTTGTTTTCAGCTTGCTTTGTTTGGGCTTAGGTGAATGTGTATTAGATGTATTTGAGTTATTTTTCCATAAAGGATTAGTTTAACTCAAGACCTTTAAGACATGTACTGCAAGTTTAGTTTTAATAATTAGAATAGGCTGTTCTCTGAAATTAGTAGCATAGAAGAAAACACTGCCTGATGCATTTAAAAATATCTAAATATGCCTGTTAGTTCAGGCTGATATTGCTGGTTATCAGTTATTTATGGCTTGTTTTACTCTTGCTGGTTTCATGCTTGTCTTCTGGGGTAAATGGGGTAAGGAAAAGTACATGTGATTTTCATCCAGAGATTAGACTTACAGATTTTAAAGTCTCATTCTAACAGATATTTAATGTATGAACTCTTCCTTTGTTACGAGTAGCTTTCTCATATTAATTGATAGAGCCAAGTCTGTTTCTTATTGGAAAAAACAGACCCATGGCGAAATCTTACGGAATTATTTCAGAAGGAATTCACAAAGCATATAAGGTCTCTGTACGCAATGGTGGTTGGGATTTTTTTTTTCACATTTGAAAAATGATATATTTGGTTTGGGAATAAAAGAACTATTTCACTGTGGAAAGTTGTCAATGAAAAACTTAAAGGAAGCAGCTCGGGATAGGATGTGAGAGAGCTTAAATTTCTGAAGATCTTTGTTTTATTTTAAAAGAAGTAATTGTTTCTCTCTTTTCTCCTCCCCTTCTCTCTCCCTCCCCCTCCTTGGCTTTTTTTAATTGCAAACAGCTCAGAAGATCTGAAGAAGACGAAGAAAAAGAGGAAGACATTGAAGTACCAAAGGCCATGGGGGATATATTTGAGTCCCTTGCTGGTGCCATTTATATGGATAGTGGAATGTCTTTGGAAATGGTTTGGCAAGTGTACTATCCAATGATGAGGCCATTAATAGGTATTGTCAGCTTTCAGAAAAAAAAAAATAATTAAGCGCCATCTGCTATGAAGAGAACAAAGCTAAATATTTTTTTTTTCCCAAATAGAAAAATTTTCTGCTAATGTGCCCCGTTCACCAGTGCGAGAGCTGCTGGAGATGGAGCCAGAGACAGCCAAATTTAGGTAAGAGAATATTTCCTTTGGTATACGCTGCCATAAAATATTTTTAAGCTGTGCTTCGTAGACTACTGAGGATTTTTAAATGTCAGGAATTACTTTTAATTTCTGTTGCACTAAACAGCTAGCATGGTCCTTTCTTCACTGATTTTTATTTCTTTACCTTGCATACCTTTCTGAGCAAAGTGATGATTTCTGTTAAACCTATACTGCTTTAACTTCTGTAGAAGAGAGAACGTAGGTCTCTTATTTAATGTTAACTTGCCTAGGCAGTAAGTAATTCTTGTGTATATTTTTGCAGTCCTGCAGAAAGAACTTACGATGGAAAGGTGAGAGTAACAGTGGAAGTTGTAGGAAAGGGAAAGTTTAAAGGTGTTGGCAGAAGCTACAGGATTGCCAAATCTGCAGCTGCGAGAAGAGCACTACGAAGCCTCAAAGCAAATCAACCTCAGGTCCCAAACAGCTGAGACTCCTCTTAAAAATAAATAGAATGGGGGAAAAAAAAACCACATACAGATAAAGCAAATGTTTAAAAATGTTGATGTTGAGAGGAACAAATTGGAAGACAGAATTTAAAGTTTGTTGGATAACAAAATAGATAACAAAACATTTAACATGTATAAAATTTTGGAACTAATTGTAGTTATAGTTTTTTGCGCAAACACAATCTTGTCTTCTTTCCTCACTTCTGCTTTGTTTAATCACGAGAGTGCTTTAATGATGACATTTAGCAAGTGTTCAGAATAATTGTTGTCAGGTCTTTTTGGTTTACTTTTATTGTCAGTACAGCTTTGCTTAGTATTAGAAGGCCAGGGATCTTATGCCTAATGCAGTTGCTAGATTTATATATAGTAACCTTGAAATTCTTCAATCTGTGCACTAGTGCCAGTCATAAAGCAGTTGATAAACTGTACTGGATGATTTGGTATAAGAAAGAATAAGTGTGCCAGTATTCCTTTTTTTTTTCCTTTTTTTTTTTTTCTTTCCTCTCCATGTCATCTTTTGACATTAAGATGGCATTCCCAATCATTATTGCACTTATTTGTTAGGGACAGATTTTAATTGAAATGGCTGGCATACTGGTAGAATGAAACTTCAGTTTCCTTATGCCACACAGTCTTGCATAAAAAAAGGTTCTTGCCTTAAAAAGAAATAAACCCTCATTAATAATCTTTAATTTCTGATCTCTTTTGGAACAAACTGTTTTACATTCCCTTCATTTTGTCGTGCATTTTACAATGATACAGCTCTATATTTACAGTACAACTCATTACTGTAGCTGTGACTTATTACAGGATTATAATAGAAATTGTATTCATATATATGTAATTAGGTTATTTTTAACAATTCTGAGGAGGTGATTAGTGTACAATTTTTTTTTTATACCATAAATGAAATATGGTCTTTGGCTAAAATTCCAATTTTACACAAACATGCAAGCTAGATAGTTCCAATACTGGAAACAGTAATGAATTGCACAGTGCAAACTGTCACTCTAACAAAAATAACCTTAGACATATCACACCTAAAATATGCTGCAGATTTTATAGTCAATTGGTTACGTATTTAACAAACAGAGCACCTTTACACTTAAGAGATATTTCCACGTAAATTTCTTACTGTACTTTTCAGAGTTGCATGCATATTTCACCTACCAAAGCTGTGCTGTTAAATAACATGAAAGTTGACGTTTGAGGTATAACTGCCGTACTTTTGATACATCTGTGATTTAGGTCCTTAATTTAGAGAAACTAGGTCATTGGTGTTTTGGTCTACTGGGGGCGGGGGGAAAATCATACTTTTATTTGTAGGCTTTGCCTATACTTCTTTAATTAGATTTTTGTAGGCACTCTTCACTTAAATACCTCAGTTCTTTTTTTCTTTTCCTTCTTTCTTTTTTTTTTTTTTTTTGCATGCGTTGTTTTTTTCTGTTTTGGTGCTATGTTTATGTATTATGCTTGAAATTTTAATTTTTTGCACTGTAACTATAATACCTCTTAATTTACCTTTTAAAAAAAGCTGTGGGTCTCGTATTCCCACCAATATCAGTAGAGGTTTGCTGCAATTTTGCCCTGTTAATTATGCTTGAAGTTTGAGAAAGCGGAGCAAGGTGTTTTAACGTTTTCCAGCACAATAGTTTGAACTTGATGCTGTGTCTTATGTATTAAATTACAAATAAATACTGTATTTCCTGCTTTTAAACCCTATTCCTTTCCTCACAAATGCACACTAAAACAAAACAAAAACTGTCAGCTCTTGCTTTCTTAATAAACAAAAGCCTTTGTGACAAGGAGTAGACATTAAGCTTTTCTGAAATACAGTTCTCAAAAGTTCATGTATTTTTTATCTCAGTCATTTTTCATTCTGCAAAAAGGACCATTCTTGTATTTGAAAGCAGCATTGTTATAGTGGTCAGACCAAGAGTTAAAATACTAGCTTACAAAAAATTCAGCACATCCGTTTGGTACTTCAGTCACGAAAATACGACGGGGAAGTATAAGACCTGCGGGTCTCGATGTGCATGAAACAAATGTGAATGAGACAAAACACTGAAAACATGTATCTAAGTTGTCGAAGGTAAATTGCTTTGAGATAACTGTTTGAAAAAAATATCACCTATTTAAATTATAGCTCTCTCCTCATGGTAGAAGTGAAGTTTCTTAGGGAAAATACATGATCACTGATGGTAACAATTCTGTGTTTCTGGCCAAACATAAATCAGCGGACAAGAACAAACCATCTAGAAAGTCGTGATAGTTTTAACTGCATTATGAAAAACTAAAATTTCAGTTGGTCTTTGAATGCCTCGAATTCCATATCGGCTGTTGCAAGGTTGTAGATTCTCAGGGGTTTCAGGTAATTATTTGCATAAAGTGCTGTAGGGTGTTCCGATGCCAAGAATATTAAGTGAACTTGCTCTGTGTTTCAGAATAGTTTAATGATCACTTTGTTACTAAATAAAGCCTACAAATTGGAAATCTGAAATATGTAGTGGCTGACTATAAAGTAGTTTCTGCTGCTCATGCATTTTTAAATGCTTTTAAAATGCCGCAATTTTTTTCCAGTGTGACCTCATTGAAATATTTTTTTATCCTTTGAGATAGAAAATTCATATTAGTTTCCATGTTATACATCTGTGTGTTTTACCCTACAGTTGATATGATTTTGATAATGGACAGTGTGTTCTATTAAAGACCTAAATCTGATCATTTGAAGGTTGGGATAGAAATCACTTGACATGCTATAAGCACAAGTGTAAGTGGACTGTTGCAACCCATCTTCAAAAGCAACCACACAGGCTCATCATAAATAGTGTGGGGGTTAGTTGGCATGAACCTTGTTCTATTTTTTTATCTAAGTCCTGTTATACTGTACTTTAAACAGTCCTCCTAACTATGCTGCATTTTTATTTTTATGGCTTTTTTTTGCGCTGTTCTGTTCATGTAGCACAAATAAGCATTGCACTTGGTACCATGCTTTACCTCATTTCAAGGAAAAAAATACTTAACAGAGAGGAAAAATGTGGTTTGGCCTTGCTGCTGTTCTGATTTACTGAATTTGAAAATGATAATTATAATGCCTGCAATGTGTCATTTACTTGCACAACTTAAATAGGTCATTTATAATGTCTGTGGCATTTTTACTGTATGTGGAAAAATACAACGAAGATGTGTAACAACTCTTGATTGTATTTTTAAAGCTATTGTTTCTCTACTACATCATTTTACTGTTATGTGAAGTAATTAAAATTAGAATGACCTCTGACACTCCAGTAATTATCTCTGAAGAAACCAGCATGTTATGCATATAATGTAGTTTTTGCGAGAAGACAGCCCCTAGTAGCATGGTCAACCTCAACTAGATAGCTCCTCAGTCTGAATATTGAATGCTCAGTAGCGACTTGTGAAGCGTCTGTTCAGCTCGATGCTGCTGAAGTCCATACAGAAAAAAAGCCTGCTATTTTTAAGTCTCATGACACAATAGTCTGTTGTGACTGCAGAGTACAGAACTTGGACGAGAACCAGTTTCCATGCTGGGGTAGAATGTAGCGGTGGCCCAGGGATGAGGTGCCGGATCCTCGGCTGGTGCAAACTTGATGTGGTATCATTTTAACCGATGGAACTGCATTCTTTTACGTACCTGAAGATCTTGTGCTTATATGTATGTTGCATAGTTTGGGTTTTCCTCCTTGTAAGTGAATATAGAGCTAGAAACTGGAAAATGTGAGTTTTATGTTACTGCCTATGACATAACTATGCGACGTGCATACATTGGTATAGAAAGTGAAATCTTTGCATCCCAGTCACAGCAACACACGTAACCCAAGAATGACAAATGGTACCGTGGTCTGCTGTGAAACTGCACTTGCCTTTATCTGACAGTATTCTGGGTTTGTGTGTTCTGAGTGGGGTTCCCTACAAAAACATTCTAATGGAAATCTCTCTATTTGTTACGTGAGTAAAGCAAGAAGGATTTTGATTTTTGGTACTTAGTTACTGACATTGATCTTCTTCCAATCGCTCTAATTTTCAAGAAGTTAGTTTCTTTACTTTCATACTAGGTTTAAAAGTTAAAAACACTACAGTTCATGACCATGAAATGTAATCTAAATATCAACTGTAACTCAATCTGAATTATGTTAGCAAATATCTAGAGGTCATTGTAGTATACTCCACTAGCAGTCAAAATTAACTTCTGTCAAAGCTAACTACGTTTCTTAAAAATAAATTTTATCCAATGAAGTCCTTGGGTTTTTTCCCTCTTTTATTTGAATGGCAACCACAGACTACTTCAATTGCTTTGTAGATGCACTCAGAATTTACTGCAGCAGCAAGTTGGAGAGAAAAATGTTTGTGAACAAGAATTGGAAATTGCAGGCATTTTTATTGTAAATAGTTCGACTGAAAAGATGGTTAAAATCAAGTAGAATGAATAACAAATATAATTTGATGGACAATAAAATATTTACCATCACATGCTGCAGCTGTCTTTAAGGGACATAAAATGTAATTCATTCATACTGTAATCATGCTGCAGAAGTTTGCAATCTGCACCTTATGGATCACAATTACCTTTAATAGTTTTTTGTAATAATTGTAGCTGAGTATATCTCCAATAAAGTTATGGTCTGTTCACCTTGTATTGTCTTTTTGCTTTTGTTTTTAGTTCCTTTTAGTCTTTCCATAAATCTTCTAGAGTTTACAAAATATTACTTTTCAGTCTTGGTCTAAATAAAGAAAAAATTGTGAAAACATTATTTCTTGACCTTGTTTAAAGGCAAGTCTGCTTGTCTCTTTCCTCTGATGAATGAGCTGTCTTCATAGCTATGTGGACTCTTAAGGGACACTCAGGTTAAAAATGATGATGTACATGCTACAATCTGATCTCTGGGTTGACCATTTTTACCTGCAACGTTTCTGTTGGAGCTGGGAGGCCCCAGAGCACAAGGGTTCAGTAACACACAGTTCGGCACATCTTCTAAGAACAAGTTAATCTTTGCTTATAGTCTCAAAATTAATAAAATTGAATTATTTTTCCAGTTGTTTTCAATTAGTATTTCACGCTAAATTTCGAAAGCCTGTTTGTGGAGTGTTTTGACTGGCTCACCAGCATCGTGTCTGTGTTTTACAGAGATGAGCCAGACCTGTCCAGTCAAAGATCAGGAGTCTCCTGAGAGAAGAACCTGCAGAACTGCTGATAGGCATGGTGGTACCTTCTTTTGGGACTTGGAGGAGGGCCAAATCACCTAAGTCTTTCAATGGTGTCAGTTTGTTCCTTGTCTCAGCTGTAATGATGCAAGCAATTCTCAGTTGAGAATCCTGAGGAACCCTGTGGGTCTCCTGTGGCTTTCCAGCTCATTTTCCCCGCCTAGGTTCCATCCTGACACTGAGGGCACCAATAGGTAAGGCCCTTTAGGCTCCAGTGTGTAGGCTAGTGAGCTGTAGTAGGGGATGACAACACAACTGCTGACCCCAAGTTCTAGCAGCTGGATTAAATAAGAAAACTATTTCCCAAAATGTTCTACAGGGAAATAGGAGGAACAAGATAAGGAGTGGCTGTCTAAACTGGAGTCCCAAAGGTCCATCCGCTGCTGGGCAGTAACGTGAAGCATCCAGAGTTCTCCCAAAGTCAATGTGTAAAATTAGTAAAGGTTCTGTGTCAAAAGCAGGTGACTGCATTTTTCTGCAGTATGGGAGCATCACCTGTTTACTGTAGATTTTGAGTACAGCTTATTAGCGATGGTGTTGGAACTGCCTAACACAATAAAGATCCTTTTAGGGTTTTTTTAGAATGTGGCAATAACCAGGTCCTTCACCCCGAAGGAACATCAGGCTTGACTTAAAAAGAGGAATAATTAACTTTACTAAAGCTATAACATCAAACCGCAAATTTTCAGGATAGTTACCGCTATCCTGACGGGCCTCAGTGGCCACTCTGTAGGAAAAGAAAAGACAATGTCTCTGTCCGAAGAAGAGTTCCAGGTACTGATTTTCTCATCTTATTATAAGAATAGATGTTTCATAATTGCATCAATGAAGTTATGATAGCTATTTGGTTAGGTGTTATTCTTAAGCAAAACCATACAGAAAAAGGAATTTGAGTGAAAACTGGGAGGAGTAAGTTTCTGAAAAGGTTTGCACTGAAAAATAGTACTAACAAAGTTAATCATAATTTCAAGTCCAAAATCAGTGGAGCAGATTTGGTGCTTGGCTGAGCTTCCCTTAACACTTCTGCTGGAGTCCAGGTGCAGGATCTGCTCCTTAGAGGAAATCTCTGTGTCAGTGGACACAGGCTATACTGACATGTGAGTGGGTTTTATTATTCTCATAACCGTGATTATGTTCTTCCTTATTGTAGAACATGAACAATACTTTTATTTTGGTGAGAAAAATAACCAAGGACCTTTCATATGTTATGAAAATGGTATCATTTACTTTGCAGCTTAACCACCTCCACTTATCTGGCTTATATAATTTATTTTTCAACATTATTTTATATCTATTTTTACTGGAAGCTTCACGCTAACTTTTTAATTGAAGTAATTTTCTTCTGTTAACTTGAATATTTCCTATAGTTTTGGGTTCCTGTCCAGCTCCTGTTGAAGTCACTGGGAAGACATCTACTTGGGCTCTGTAATTAATGTGCGTTTGAACTTAACGCAAAAGTCCTTCAGATGTAATAAGTGTAAATTCCAGATGTCAAGTAGAAGTTGAGAAATGCAGTGATGTGGAACAGGAGCCTCTTCTGCTTTGCTTCTGTTTTTGAGGCTTTTAAGTAAAAAGGGTGGCACATTTGCCAGCTACCTGCTTCTGAGATAGCCCACCTGTTGTAGTGAATATCCAACTGCTTGGGCAACATTTAGAGGGGAGGAAGGAGGGCAATCGTCCTCACAGCTTTTATTAGCATCTAGGATGCTTCAGCTCACGTCAGGCTTGTGCTCTGTGGCCAGCTGCACCTGGGCTAACTCATCTCACCTGTCTCTTCTGCTTTCAGCAGCTGCACGTCAGCAGCCACAGGGCACCGTTCGGTTTTCCTGCCCTTAGATCGCGCTTTCAAAATGAGTTGAATAAGAGAGAAAGGGCCCTTCTTCCCCAGCCTGGGCCTGGCACTCAGCTCATGGGATGGATCCCACACTGTAGGCTGAAGGTGGAAATGTTTGTTTGGGGCAAAGAGAAGCAGAGATTGCATCAGGCTGCAGTGTGGCCAGGCAGTCACTGGTTACTCCAGGGTCACGTTAATTTCCTGCAAAGATGAGGATGATTCCCCCTTTACTGCCACTCAGCCTGGAGCAGGGGAGTGAGTGTGATCTGTTGCAGCTGTTCCAGCATTTGTAGTAAAATGGTGCTGTTCACAGACTTCACTTACCAAACTCTGAAGCACTGAGCTGCAGGAGGGGACTGCAGGGTCGTCAGTCCAGTTTTCGAAGATAATTCCTTTGAGAAAGTAATTTTCATAGAGGTACTTGAGTGGCACTTTGCCATCAGTTCTAGGGTAAGGTTTTTAACTTCAATGAGAATCTAAGTAACATAGAGGAAGAGCACTATGGTTGTGTGTTGCCTGTTGCACAACTACTAGCATAGCAAAAGCGTCAGTGAACACAGATATCTTTAAACACAGACATCTCCTTTCATGTTCTTATACCACAGACATCTACACCAGACATTTTTATTTTCATGTGTTCACCCTCCAGTCACCTGAAATTAGGCAAGACCCTGGTGTCAGAACAACACCCTCCCTGCATTCAGTCAAGCCTCAGTGTCTTGATAGCCAAGATCTGCCCTATCCTAACACATCTATAGCAATTACTAGTATTTTGCAGCACCAATTTTAGAGTTAAGAAATTATTGCTTTCAGGGTGATTCTAGCTGGAATAACAGGGCATTATGTTCCTGCCAGCAACACTCATCACCTTCCTCTCAGCTTTACATAGTATATGTGCTCCAGCCAAAAGAGATCTCATTATACAAACAGGCATGGCACAAGCAGCCGCACTCCCTGTCTCAACTGGCTGCTGTGCAGGGGCATGCCAGCAAAAGCTCACTTAACACAAGGGCAAAAGTTCCCAGGACTCTGACTTAACAACCGTGTTGAAGTTGCTGGTGGTGGAAGGGATCAGAAGGGATCTGTGGAAGATGTAGTATCCTTTTTTCCCTGGACCGAATGCCCTTGCTGATCTTTAAAAAGTTGCCTTTCGTGTGGAATCCACCAGCTAGAAGGGTTCCTGTGCTGAGCACTGAGCACGGCCTGCTGTGGGGGCTGAGCTCCCACAGAGCTCCTGTGTCCCCAGCAGGTACAGCCAGGCAGAGAAGGGCACTTTGGACCTTCCTGACCCACCCTGCAGTGCTGAATCAAACACAAATCCCTGTGCGTGTGCATTGCAAGGGTACTCCTTATTTTACTGAACGTTTTGTTGCAAGCTGCTAAATCGGTGTAAAACAGCCATACAGCAACCTCTGTGGAAGATTTCTTTTAATGTTGGTTTGTTGGCAGTTTAGCTAAAATGAAGGGTTACGTAATGCAGCAGCTAAAGAAATCACAGCAGAGCCTATGGCACATACGCTGCAGGACTTAAACTAAACACAAGTATGAAATCCATGCTAGATATATAGCAGCTGCTTTTTGTATAGGATATGAAGTGTTGATGTGTGTCAGAATATCCCAGAAACTGGAGTGACTGGGGCAAGGAATGGTGGGGGACCTGCATAAATATCTGAGATGTATCAACAAATAGAGAAATTTGTAGACTGGAAGTGTTTCAGAGGAAATGCTAAGATTTAGAGGCACACAAATATAGAGAGGAAAGGGAAAAGGCCTGGGTAAATCAGCTCTCAAATTAGCTCCCCAAAAAGGGGTGAGTGTTGTGGAGGAGAGCTGGGCAACAGTGGAAATGGCAGAGCCAAAGTTGGCTTATTCCAGTATCAGTTTTTAAGGTGACAGCAGAACATGTGGGAGGGACTGAGACCAACTGAAGTGGAGCCATACAAGAAGCAAAGGTCGAGCTTGGCCACCAGGTACTGCAGAAGTCACTTATCAGTTTTTGCCACTTCCAATAAACTTTAAGCCTCAGGTATCCCTGAACTTAGTCCTCTGAGGTCCAAAATGTCCCATGGTCCAGGACCTGAACATTGCCTTCTCCTGCAACAGTTCAGACCTTGTGACTCTTTGCATTGTCACTCCTGTGAGAGTTCCATGTTTTAACCGCAATAGCGAAAACTTTGCCTTGCATCTAACACAGGCTTGTGGGGAGAAGAGCTGTGGTCTGTCCTCTGTACACCAGTAAAGGTGCAGTTTCTGTGCCAGCCATACCACAGATAGCAGGCACAGGAGTGTTGTGCTTGGTAGGTGGGAAAATGGTTTTGCTGTTAAAGGTAAGACTATAGTTGTGGCTTTCTGGCATCACTCAGCTTAAAACCCTCTGCTGTTTTTCACCTCATGATTATTCACATTGAGAACTATGTTTGATCATCCCCTATTGGCACAGTCTTCTGTCCTTTTTGAAAAAGCATCTCTGCCCTGAGCCTTGATCAAGAGAACATATCTCAAACTAGAGAGAAGCAATTGCATCTTAGGATTTTTGTTGTCTGGTTGAAGTCTAGTAGTCGGGATTAAGCACACCAGTGATGATTTTCAGGGGACAGTTTTAAGCTTTCAACTGATTTTCTTGCAAAGCTAAATCTAACCTGATGTTTAGAAGTTGATTCCTCACTGTGATCAAAGACGTTCTGAGAAGATCCTAACCGAGACCAGCCTGAATATATATGGGGCTGATGTGAAGCTGCAGGAGACTGCTTTGGCAGTTACGGCAAGTATGAAGAAGCAGATGAAGCTGCAATTGCAGGCAACTGAGGAACACAAACGTTTTTCAGTGGTGAAGGTAACAGCAGTCTTCGATGGTCAAGGTCCAACCAGGTGAATGGCCCAGACATAAATCCATGCATCTGCCAGATTTTTCTCTAAAGTTGCATTATTTTTGGATGATTTCACCCACTTGCCCTCCACTGAGCAATGCAGCGTGACAATGCTGGAGATGGAACCTTCAGCTCAACTCCCTCAGCAGCCAGGGGCTGCACCGTGGGGAGGCTCATCCCGTTCCCTGCCCCCTGCCTGGGGGCTGGAGCCAAAGGCTGTGGCTTGACCCGACGATCAGGACTCGTCACTGGTGACAGGTACTGCAGGGATACCCCAAATCAGCTCATGTCCTGCCATGGCTGCCTGCGCCCCTCCCCTCACCTGCAACTGGGGTTGTGCCTTTTACATTGTGCTCCAGAGGCTTTGTTATGATTCTGTCCACTCCCCATTGCCAAGCATCTCTCTCGACTGCCAGTGTTTATAACCGCTGTGACAATTTCCCTCCTTCCCGAACCCCCTCTCCACCCCAGAGGCAGCTGTATTTCCACAGCGAATGAAGCCGGTCCTGTATGTGCTTCGGGACCCTTTGGGAGAGAAGGTGCTATTGTATAAGATATTATTAAAACAGGAATCTGCATAATGGGTGATAAATTTTGATACTGTATGTTTAATATAATATGATGGTTGTAAATCCGGAGAATTACCATAGGTATTTGCTGTGCAGTGTGTTTATGAATTGTTTGGGCAGGTGTTTTTCAAGTCCCAGTTTTTCACATGAAATGTGAATTATAGGGCAGTTTAGTAGTATTCCTTACTAGACTCCAATATGCCACAATTATGTGCATAAATGTTATCACTTGATGGCCGAGTTTAGTTTCTGATTAAGCCCATGTATAAGAAGGTAAATGAAGAAAAGCAGCACAGAGAAGAGATCTACAGAAGTAAACTTTTAGATCCGTCTTTGATCTCTTCCAAGCAAAAAGCAAATATATTTTAAAGCTGCAGAAATCAATAGTTTTGATATTGCTCAACTGTATTTTACATGTGCTTCCATATAGGTTAGAAGCAGTTTATTTTGATTGCAATAATGAAATGATTCTTTAAAAGTTTATATTCAATAGTTATACTATTAATATTTATTGATGTGAAGGGATATCTGTACTGCACATGTTGTTTGAATCAAACCTTGCTGGATAGTTTTTAAATCAGATCCAAAATAATGTAATTCAGGATTACATAGAGTCAGAATATCTTATTTTTATTTTTTACTGACTTCCACATAAAAAAGACTTATAAGGCCTTGAAAAAACATTTCCCTTCTCTGAAGAAGACAAAAGTGCTCTATTTCACTCTTCCATCTGCTTTTATACTATGAGCTGAATCTCATCCTGCATGGACATTACTGAACAGCACAGCAGTAAACTATCTAGAGGTCGGGCCAGGTAGGGGTTATTAAACTTAGTAACTGAAGAACACGTCTTCTCCATCACTAGGATTTTGTGAGTGTAAGCTGGGCTGTCACTAGTTTTATTAAAGCCTATCACTGGTGTTCTTTGGGGTGCGGAGCCCTTTGCTTTTCATGTAGGTGTTTGCAGCACCAGGGGCCTTGCCGTGCCTTACCCACCTCTGCAACCATTGCTGGCACCTTCCAGACGAGCAGGACCCAGGGACGTGTTTTGGAGGTTCTGTGCTCCCACGGCTCCAGCTGACGTGCAGGGTGGCTGAAGGTGCTGGGCATCACCACTCGCCTCTCCAAGCCCCGTCCTGCCGTGGCTTGTGCCTCCCTGAGCACCCAGGAGCACAGCGCTGCCAGGATCAGACCCACCATTGAGCGTAGCTGGACCTCACCACAGCGAAGTTACAAGCTGGTAGCAGGGGTGCGGGTTTACTTCAACGTTTTGTTTCCACTTGACTGGTGTACGCAAGGCATTTGCAGCCTGTCCCACCTCCCCGCACCATGCCTTGTGTACGTGTAAAAGCTGCCCTTGGCCCCAGATGATATGTTTGCATTTCATAATTAATGCTGAGCTCGACTTGAGGCAGATACCAAAGGACGATTTTTTAAACAGATGTTGCAGGTCACTTGTAAGTTATTTGTCAAATAAGTTTCGGAGAGCAAGCCGCTGCTTTTGCCATTGTAACCAAAGGCGTATGCTGTTCAGCAGCAGTAATTACAAAGCCAGGGCAACGCAGGGAAAATTCATCTTATTTAAAAGTGTTTTAGTGTCACCAAACAGCTTGCTATGCCATTAGGCAAGTTTTGCTAGACACGTTCAAGTTGAGGGTTTTAATTTGTTTGAAGTATTCTCTAAAACAGAATTATGTTGGAGTTTACATAAAATGAGAGAATGACATGAAAAGTTTTAACTTAAGCAGCAAAATATAAAGGCTAATCTTATTTAAAAGTAATATGTGTGTCTTGATTGAGTGCCCAGATACACTCAACTGGGACATTTTAGTGGAATCGGTTCTAAGCTGTTACACTGAGTTATACAGAGTAGGTTTTCCTGAGCTCACATTGCCAGACCTGAAATACTCTTGTGGCTGCATTTAATAAAGAAACGAAAGTCTTGGGTAAGGGGATATGATTTTTTATGACAGAAGGAATGCAAATAACTTTTAGTCTCATTGCCTAGACCGGGTTTGGTCTGATTTGATGGAGTTTAATAATGACTTATAACCTGTGCTGACAATGTGCAGACCCGCACAACGTCATTTAACTCATTTATTCTGCTTGCTGTAAAAACAAAGAGATGGCAAATAAATATATGGAAAGTTCATTGTTTGTCAGAGGGCCCAAGCCAAAAGTTTTCAGTGACCTTTTAAAATATGGTCCCAGGCTAGTACTAAAATGTCTGTCACTCAGCGCACACACTTGCACAATTTGGCCTTTTAACCCGTGCATCTTGTTTTTCTCTCTTTCAACTGGTTGTATGAATTTCAAATCAGCTGCAGCTATTTAAGTTTTTGCATTGGAGGATTACTGTAAATTGCAGTCTGACAATTACAATGTACAGCGCACAGGAGAGTTATTAATGGATAGGCCTACTGATGGCCTTTCAGCGCTGACGAGGGCCTGGTGTTCCTCACCCCTAATTAGATCCAGTGGTCGGGGTCTGTGCGGATGAGGCAGGGGAGGGGGTCGGCCGTGGAGCACCGCTTTATCAGAGGAAGATATCAATTGATCAGAGATAGTTACTATCGGCAACGTCTAAATCTCTAATTCACCTTCTTCTTAATGACTTGTATTGGCTTAAGAAGCTAAGTTATTTGACAGCACGGAGCTCAGCTGACAAAGCCGCACAGGTGGTTTTAATAGAGGATTTCTGTTGCTTGAGATTTCACTAAAGACGGAGCAACAGTTCAACAGACACAACAGAGGCCAGTAAAAACCCCGGTCTGCTGCTCTGCTCGTCGGGGATGCCAGCAGGGCTCGGCTGCAGCGAGCCACCCTCCCGTTTACGGGACACGTCTTCTCTTTGCAAACACCGCACAAGGGTTTTCTCTGAGGTTTCAGTATTTATTTTAAGGAACAAATCTTATGTGGGCATAAATTATATTTGACAAATGAAAACCCTTTGGGGGGAATTTTTTTTTTTTTTACTGCCCTATGAGAAACATTTTCCAGAACATGATGTTCCCGAAAAATTAAATATGCTTTTTAGGACGAAGAGAGGCCAGTGCCCAGGAAGAATAAGTAGGCTTCGTAAAAGAGGAAGACAATGGTTACTTACCATCAGTAAACCCAGAAAATAAACTGACTGCAGGTCAAGTGCTTAGATTAGATACGGCATCATGAACCAAAATCTCAGCTTTTTAACGAAGTAACCCAAGAAGCAACAGTTTTGTGCTTACATTATCACAGTGTAAATCCAATAAAGGATGGGCACCTAACTCCCTGAGGCGCTGCTGATCCAGCCCTGATCCTTTCTAGTAGGATTACAACCACCTGCCGGGAAGTTTTCCATGCAGTAGAGCGTGTAGCCAATCTGATGTTCATGGTATGTCCCAGAGGTTTTTTATTACTGTTATTCAGATTATGTATACCCATGGTGAATACAGGTTTGAGTCTGTTAAGGCTTTTTTAGGGGGTAAACATTCATTTAAAATCTTGTTCCGATCTCTTAACCCATATTGAAGTAAAATCTAATTGAGTAGGTCACTGGCATAGGTGGAACTTTCAGTTGTTCTGCAGTTCTGTGAGACTTCGAGTGGAAACATATTTATCAGTACAAAGACTGCTTTTTTAATCAATTCTGGAACTAGCAAAGCTGATGAACCTGTCTTCTGGTTTCATTACCAGGTTCATAACCTCACTCCTAATATCACTTCTGAATTTGCTTCACAGTTTCTACTTGTGAGAACAAATTTGCCATTCGCACTTTCACTATACTCGCAACCCATCTCTGTGAGCTACAGCTTTGCAGCTTCTTGGTCAGAGACCACTAGCCCGAAGTGCTAAGAGTAAATACACTGTGTGCTTGTAGTGTGCTGCTACCTCAAGATTTCAAAGTACCTTTGAAAATCGCTAATTATGATTTATGGAGCTCTGAGTGTTATTCCTGTTAGAGAAGAAAAAGGCAAAGGGAAATAAATAACTCCCCCCAAAACAATAAATTGTTAAATGGTACATTAAGTGATTTGCCCATACAGGGATACAGACCGAACTGGAACATGGATTGAAATCCTGATTCTTTGATACTGACAGTAAGACACCCATTGGCTTCAGTCTTGCTATGACCTCATGGACTTTTTTTTTGTTTTACATGAAAAGAGCACCCAGGTACCAAAGTCGTGGATGAGTTACGATATAATTAGCAGCTTTCCTAGTTAAAATGAGAGCTGTCATTTTGGAGCTGATAAGCTAGCTAGCTGGGGTACCAGTATCACCTTGTCTTTAACGTGGAAGTACCAGCAGAAAGCTGACTGGAGGATGGTGCTGAGGTGGAGGGCTTTTTCTCTTTACCATGAAGCAAAGAAAAAGCATAGTGATAGCAGTCTTTTTAAACCCAAAATGTAGCTATTCTGCCATGAACAATGAGAGATGTCCAACAAGTCCTTTTTGGAATAGGTGTGTGAATCAGCTCTTTGTTATAAAATCTATGTTTATTTTATAGTTGCATGTCTTTATGCCCTTAAACTTCTGCTTTTTGTGTTTGAAGTTACTTTGAGCAGCGAAGGTTATTTCACTTATGTTTGTAGAGCAACCTGAACAGTAAAAAGCCGTCACTGATATTTTCAGTTGTTATTATGTATTAATGAATGAGTAGAGATGGTGTGGGCAATAAGCAATGTGGCTCCACAAGGGCCCTGTGCCCCACAGGAAGGTTTCTCTCCGATTCCAGTCTTGAGAGAGCTGCTGGGTATCGGTGTTGGGGCAGGCCTGAGTCTCTGTAGCTACATGCCAAATAGTTGAACTTCTTGCTAAGGAACACTTTGGCACCAAGAACCAAGCACAAACCTTTCTCTTGCTGTAAGTCTGCCTTTTTTATTATTTAATTTTCTTGTAAGTATGGATTGGAATGTTTTGATTACTTTATTTTCCTTTACCTGTGTTCGAGGACGTGTCAAAAGAATTTGTTTGGATGCAAAGAGCAAACCTTGGTCACCCCACCCTGCAAGGTGACAGTTTTGGCACATTTGGAGGGTTCAGAGTAGGGGGCCACATTCTTTCCTCTTATAAAAAGGGGAACCTCTGCTGACTCAGTCAAGCTCTTTTCATTTACACAGAGAAGACTGGGCCCAATGGTTTTCTCTGTAATGGTTTCCATAAGAGACAGCTCAGCTCAGTCCCTGTAATAGTCCGTGTGGTGTGAATAATCGCCAAGCTGTTAGCAATTTTGAGCAAGCATGTTAGCACCATGATTTGGTCAGCTGAGTTCTGCAGAGAGACGTTGCTGACCTGTTCTGTCGCTCACAGCTGTGTTTTGCTCTTGAAGTTCACGTCTTGCTACGGGGCAGCGTAATATGGGAGCTGCCAGTATTCGGTGGCTTTTCCCACTTTTGCTGCCCAATGATGACTGTGCCCCACCATGTGGTATTTCAGTTCAAACATGCTTATAAAATTCAATGACTTTGAAGACAGTTGCTTTCATGTTTAACGCCCATTAGCTAATGACATTGGAGTCAGCTGGTCAAAAGAGGGTACATGGCAGGTGACCTTATTCTACCAGTGTGCCCACGACTCAAGACCAAAACATGATTTTTTTATGCACTGGAGTGTGTATCTATACCTCGTTCTTCTTCCCCAAGTAAAAAATGTACTAGTTTAGTCTTTAGTGTGTATATATATATATATGACTTGCTTATATATGAGTTGCATGTCAAGCCATCTTATGACAAAGCAAAGAAAACAACCAGCTCTGCCACTTCTGACATGAAGCACTGCTGCAAAAAGCATTATAATGAATAACTGACTTCTGTCTTAGTGGTGCCTTCATCTTTTTATTCCTTTTTAAAACAAAGTCTGTTTTGACTGCTTTGCTATACTGCTAACAGACAGATACACTCAAAATGTTGGCAGTTATGTTCGAGGCTGGATTAATATAGGTTTGTTATTTTACTAGCATATCCAAGGGCAAATGCTCCTACTGGACTCCACCCTTCAGCTGTGAAGCAGATTGTAAATCAGTCCCTTTTTTGTTGTTTTTAAAGTAGTTTAGGGGCTTTAAAATGGTATTTAACATTATTACAGTCTGCTTGAATATTATACAGTTTCTAACTATGTCTTCTTTTTTATATCCACTTTTCTGCCACTCAGAAGCTTCTAAAGAAAACAATACAGTCACTACTAATGCCAAGGTGTTGCAGAAGTGCTTATAATGTTCTTAATGACTGTTCTCCCCAAAGCATTTAGGTGTCATAATTTTTACCTTGCCAAAAACACCCAACATTTTCACAGGTACAGAGGGAAAGAATGGAAGCCAGATTTTCAGACTTTGTCTCTTTGTCTCTGAGGCTGAAATGGGTAAATTTGTCCTTACTTCTTTCCCTAGGAAAGCTCTAGTAGGTGCACAGCCAGCTGTCCTTGTTCTTGTGCTGCCCTCCTTAATATATCAATAAGACTATGGAAAAAAATGTTCTGCATCTGGAAACATGGAAGGAAATGACCACGGGGTCAGAAGCCAGCAGTTCTGATGCTAGCACATGTTCAGCCACATCCACCAAGCACTCTGTGACCCGTGAAAATTATATCCTAAAATATCCCTATTCATTTGTTTCCATTTTGAAATTGTGGACTCCAGGTTTATTCTCCTTCCTCCAAGTCAGAGCAATGTAATCTGAACACTGGAGGAACTGTTGTTTGAACTGATCTTCTTGGATTCTTGACTGATTCTAAAAATAGTGCCCTCCTATCCATTAAGATAAGACTGAAACGCTGGTGACATTAAGCATGGCTAATAGCTTTGGTGGTCTGGTTTGCAAAAAAATGTCCATCCTGTCTAGTAGGTCCATTGTGTCTGTCTGGTCTCTCAGACTTGGGTTAGAGGCTCCAGTCTATGAAGTTTCACCTCCCACTGTGTCCTGGCAGCTACCGTTCCCAGAGGGAGTGACCCAGTGAACATACGATGTTCCAGAGCTCTTGAGGTAAAGCTTGTGTGCCCTGGAAGACCAATCTGTTTCTACCTCACCTTGCTCTCTTCATATTTTGTGTTCCTGAAGCCCTTTGTGGCGCTTTTTTAAATATTCTTTACAAGACTCCCTTTTTTTTTTTTTAAAACTGCTGCTGGGTGTCACCTTCCCTTTTGTATCCTGTCCCTGTGCTGGGTGGTGTTTGTGGGAGTAATGCAGTGTGTGCTCCCAGCCGGACTGGCATCTGCCTGCAACCTCTTGTGCAAGCCCAAGGCTGCATCTTTAGAGCTTTCCAAATGCAAGGACCAAAAAGTGAAAAAATTATTATTTTTCAGTCCCTGCAAGCTAAGCACAATGTAGATTGACATCCAAACCTTGCTTTCCTGCCCTCCTCTGCCCTGCCAGCGCTGTGTTCCTGCCTCTCCCCCAGCTCCAGCAGCGGTGTTTGCAGACCGCACACTGAGCTGGGTGGGAGAACTATCCCCACCGCAGTGTAACTTTGGGTGTTGTTTTGTTTTAAGGTCACGTCAGCTTTCAGTTGCATCAGGTCTCTCACCTGACCTACTGCATAACTTCAGGAGCACCATCATCAACAGGAGGGAGAAGGCAAGGCTGCTGAAGGTGAGAAAGCACGGGCTGGCACCAGTCTCTGCTTGCCGCGGTTGCAAGCCTCTGTGGGACCGCAAGCTGTGTGCTCCCGCCCCATCACACCAACCATGGGAGCGTCACCAGGACCAGCTCCTGACCCGGTGCTCAGGTTACTCAACGAGCCAATGTGTCTGCGTGTGGCTGTGTGATCCCAGCACAAAGCAAGTGTTGGAAATGGATGAGGATGGGTAGGAGAGGGAAAGCCGGGTTGCTGCTCCTGGGAGCAGCCGGTGACTGGGTCAGACCGGCTGTGGTGTGAAACCGAGCCCATGCGGAGGAACAGATCAAAGCACCATCTCAACGTGTTCATGTCAGACACAGCAAGCGTTTAGCAATTTACTTCGGTGGTGAGATAGAAGAAGTTTATTCAGTACTTCTGTAAGATATCAGTCTGTGTGCTGTGGCTTGCTCCCACTCACCTCCTTCACCGTCTGCTACTCACACACACACACAATGTCCTCTTTGTGGTATGGAAAAACGCTCCACGGGGAGCTGCACATCCCAGAATGCAGCTCTGTTTGCGTCTCAACTCATGATGGATCACTGTGGGGAACCTTAAATCTCTGCAGCTCTCAGATCTCTATCAAAATGGGGGCAGCTGGACTATGCTCCATTTAATGCAAACTACATGCATAGCTGGATTCCTTACCACCTTGTCAATGCCACCCCCAGCTGCCAAGGTCTGAGAGCCCCTGAGTCTACTGAAACCAAAGGGAGGTGAGGATTTTCTTTGACTTGGATGCAGGTTTTTTAGAGGGAACTTGGGAAATAATTAACACATAATTAACCTGTGGAACTCTCTGCCAGGAAGTATTATTGAGGCCAACTGCTCTGCAGGGTTAGGAATTTATATGAATAATAAGAGGTCCAAAGTGGAAAAGGTATCAGCCTTCAAAGTAAAGAGGACATCATTAACCAAAATGGGTTAAAGAGATGGTTTTTTTATGGATAAATTATTTCCTAGTGGTCTATTATGGGATATCTTGTACCTTTCTGTGAAGCCTCTGGGAATAGCTAGGTATGAAGACAATAGAACACTGGTCTGATCCACTCTGGCAAATGTTTCCTATTAAATATTCAGTATTGCAGATGATGTTCTCTAGAGCTAATGGAGCTGCACTCATCATGGTTCCTACTGTGCTCCAGGAAATAATTGATTGTTCAACGGGTTTTAAAATACCTTCTTCAATCCCAGATCTGTTACTCTTGTAGATTGCCATCATTTGAATGATTCATTGTCACTTCATCTTACTGGCCAGTTGTTCATGAGAAATGAAAAAAATACACATGGAGAAAGCCAGTCTGTTTAGGGACTGAACTACGTAAGGCTGTGATATAAAGCTGCCAGAAGAGGTCACACCAAAAGACCACCCAGCCCAAGATGCACCTTTGTATCAGTGTCAGAGAAAAGAATGTAAGCAATGGAGTAAGTACAGAATTATCCTTCCTGGTAGACCATCTGATTGTGGCACTTTTTGACTTGTGGACTCCTGGAGCTTGAGGCTGTCTCCCCTTGATAGCCACTGAAGTTTTTTATTCCTTCTGCAACCCTTTTTATATTTTGGCCTCCACTACATTCTGTGGTAATTACATCCAACGTTGTAATTACAACCTGGGTGAGAAGGTGCCTCCTTTTGGTTATTCTGAGCTTGCTTGGCCTAATCCCATGGGATGGACTAGAGTGAGCAGTCATTTTCACAAGTTGTTACGGCACCAGAAGCATCTCTCATATCTTCTGCCTCCTGCCTTCTCCCAGGTTATCATCCAGAAGATTCTGAGATATCTCAGAGCTTCAGGGTGCTCCCTTACTCTCTTCTTCCAAATAAGAACTGAAGCACTTCATTCCAGATGAGTTCAGCAAGAGACACTGAGGCTTGGAAATATTTGTTTTGCACCCTCTCCCCAAAGCAACAGGTTTGACTTCCTTTTCGCCTTGTCCTTGCAACATATCTAAGCTTTTGCTGTCTACTTTGTCTGTAGCATTTGTGATTTTGCACCCTTCTACTGCATCTCCTTACCTTCTCCATCCACAACACAGTAATTTCTTTTCCACTGACTGCTTCTGTGTATGAAATTTCAGTATATCCTCGTCTTTTACTGCCCTTGGTGGACTTTTCTCCAATATCTTTGTAACCTTTTCGTTTTATAGTTCTGCTGCATCCTGCTAGGGATGGGGTGGCCGAAATGGCTCCCAGGATTCACAATGTGGGGGCACTGTGCCTTTACACAGTGGGGCAGCAAGCACTGCTGTTGTATTCTCCTAACTCTAAAATCATGTTTGCCTTTTGGGCTGCTGTGAATCCCAGGGCTGACACTGTCAGAGGCCAAACTGTAGCAATACCCAGACATCTTTCCTAAATAGTTTTTGAGCTTGCTTGAGGAGCACAGCTCCAGGAAGAACTCCTTGAGACAATTACTTGTGGGTATTTTCTCTCCACCGTGGAAATGAAACGTGGTTCTTCTAACTTCTTCACAGGAGTGAAACTATGGCCATATCGGATCAGACCAGAAGTGCATCTTCTCCACAACCCTGCCTCTGATAGTGGCTTGTGGATGCTTAGGGGAAGAACCAGGTAATATATTGTGTATATATTTTCTATATTAGGCCAATTTGTGTCTTGGAGGTTACCTCTGTTTGGGTTCTCACAGTCCTTGAGGGACCTTTTCTCTTTTCACTTTCACATGGACTTTTGAATTTATTTTATTTCATCCATTGATTAAACCAAAAAATGAACTTGCCCTTTTCCTTGAAGAGCCTAAGTCTAAGGAAAAGTGGGTAAGAACTCTCGCTTTCTGACCTTTTTTTGAAACTCTAGACTCATTCATCTGATGGCCATGATAGCCATTGGCATAATCTATTTCAAAAGTATCTTTTTCTAATATACCCTCCTTGTCCATTTTGTCTGTCCATGTCAGAAACCTAAGGGGACTGAAGCTCCAGAAAGCCCTCCAACTTCACTTGAAACTAGGCAGCCTCAGAGTGCTTGGAGATGACTGTGGGACCTACAGCTCTCAATGGGTTATTCAGCCTTCTGCTGCCATGACTGCAGCGTTATCAGTACCCAGCAAGCCAGATGAAAGCTAGGTCCACTGTCTGCTCAAGTTGTAGTCACACCTCCAGGCTGCAGCACAGACACCCACTCTGTCTGAGAGTGTTACACTACATGAGTTCTTCCAGTTATAATAAATTAACAGTGAAATATTAAACACTGGCATATACAATTTTTTTGGCAAAAAGAAGCGAAAGTTGGAATCTGAATTTAAAACTGTAATGCAGCAAGTGAACATGCAGATTTACGGGCTTAACAAACACATACAACTTTTGAGACGTGCCTAGCAGACATCATGCTTTTAAAATGTCACAGTTCATGTAACTGTCACTTCAAACACTAAGGAAACTGGCACCCCAAAGTGCTAGAAAGCTCTGACTGGACAGTAACAAGACTCAGAGGTCTAAAATTAAAAGCTGTCCAAGAAAGCATATAACTTCTTAAGGACCTCATTCCGAATGTTTTATACCACTCTCCAGTCTGCAAAGAAATGGTTGTCTGATCAGCTAAATAGAAATGAGATGTTTCCACTACACCTTTGGTAGAGGAAACAGAACCGTTTGTAACAGAGCAACTTCCATGGGGAGCGTTCTGAGCCCTGCTGATTGAAGAATGTCTTCTCCTATGAGGTTTGCTCGTGTTTCTGTGGCAGATATCTAATCAGTGATACTGACGTGTTTTACGCAGTGGCCCATCTGAATGTTGCCAATGGATAGGATGTATTCTAGTTCTGCGGTTATCAAAAGCCTCATTTCAGTTCACATGTCAGATAATTTTTCTTTCTGTTACAGTATTCTAGTAATGTCAGCTTGGAAATCTCATTGCAGCCTGTTTCAGCAAACGAGGTACACTGACCTAATTGAGACCTCTAGTATAAACAGAAAAAACTCCCTGGGTTTTGAGACCTGCTGCCCTTCTCCTCCTAACAGCAGCAGACAGACACCCTTGTGGAAGCATCTTTCTCCTGTTGAAATGCACCAAATCATTTGATAAATGAACGTGACAGACACCCTTGTGGAAGCATCTTTCTCCTGTTGAAATGCACCAAATCATTTGATAAATGAACGTTTTTCTTCTGGTGCTCCAGAAAGTTAAAATAAATATCAGAACCCAGAATACAAGAACACGTATTATTAATTCCACGCAGACTTCACTCTTCAAAGAAACATGTTTGTGTTTGAGTTTGGGAACTTAAAAATATAAATTTTCTGGTGAACTGAGACAGGAGAACTCCAGAGTGAATTTATTCTTTGTTAAGAGGATATTCTACTGATGCACAGCATTAAAAAAAATTTAGATCAGATGGCTTAAATGTTATTTTCCATATACCTGGGTGTAGTTTTACAACCAGCTGCAACCTCCACCTCATCCCAGAGACGTATTGCTTGTATTGAATTTTCCTGTCCTTTCCCTTAGGTTTAGTTGTCAGCCAGGTCAACTCCTTCATCCAGTTGACCTCACCCCCTCAAATCCTGCTATGAACTCATGGGCGCACAAGGTACATGTGGCTGAGCATGAGGCAAAGAACATCTCATGTCCTTTCAGCTGCAGGCTCAATATTACCTTTTTCAAACCTTTGATGCAGCTTTTGGACACTAGTGCACTGATTACCTTGTTCCACTGAATTCTTTGTTTCCTTCAGTGGCTCCAGTCACACTTCCAAGCCAAAAGTTTCTGTTGAATATGGTGGGACTTTGCACTTTAGCTTAATTAAAGCACCTAACAGAAGCACAGCTAAGCCTCATCTATAAAGCGGAAATGAACCACATAAGGACAAAGAGTTTTGTTGTAGTGTCCTCTTCTAAGAAGAGTTCCTTTTGTGAAGCAACCAGACATAAAACAGAAAATAAGGAAGTCTCCTAAAATCTTAGGGCTAAAAAAAGAAGACAAGAAAAGAAACAACTCCAACATTGCCATCAAGGGACACAGCAAAAATGAGTGTTGTCTTTCAGTGATGGTCAAGTTCCTTTTCTTATCTCCCCTTAAAGAACTGAAGACAGCGGCCAGACCCACGATGCCATTGCACTTCTCAGGTTTACTGATCTCCATTCTCGTCTCTGCCAAACTGCCAGGCTCCTCAAAAAAGCTTTTCAGCTCATGAAAAGTTTGAGGATTGCTGGCTTGCACATAAAAGGACTGAAATAAAAGACTTTAATTAAATTCCAGACTTGTTATTGAGTTGGAGTATTGTCACAACAAACTTTTGTTTTGGAGATATTTTTTAACATGCAGCACAAAACTAAGTAGGGCAAATTGAAATTTCTTTAAGAAAGTGAGGAAAAACAGAATCTCCAGTCTTGGGGTTATCAGATCCTTTTTGCTCATAGATTGTTACAGGCATGTAGTGGGATACAGTGTGGTACACTACTTTTTGAACAATACTAGAAAAGTACTTTCAAAAAAAGTACTTCTTTCTTTCTTGGATAACTTTCTTCTCATTTAGGTGGGCAAGGCTCCTTGCTCATGACTGCAGCTGGAGGGTTACTGCCCAAAACAAGGTAGCAGTTTTATCAGCTGAGGACAAATGTACACAATCTCAACTGGACTCAAGGATCTACCTTTCCTGAAGCAGTTACCAGGAGAAGCCATCACAGGCTTTTTAATGCCTTTCCAGTAAGTGGGGCCACGTTTCTCAGACTGAGTCCCACGGTTGACTCCTTGGGAACACAGCTGCCAAAAACTTGAATTCTCCGTGTATGACCACATGTCCTGCATGTCCTTCCTCTTCCAGTCCATGTGCATTGCAAGCCTCCTGCTTCCAGCCGGGCTGATTAGGTGTGTGGATAGACTTGACCAGCTATTTGGGATGATTTCTTTAATTACTCCACTGGGAAGATTAAACTATTTCCCTAGCTGTGTCCGATGAGCTGGCCATGTATTTGACACCCTCTATTTACAAGGAGATGACAAGGCAAAACATTTGGTATCGGGTGTAACGGATGGATGGATTATGCAGAAATTTGGAGGCGGAGTAAGCAGCATATTAAGAGAGGTATAAATGTGTGGATTTAAACACTTAGATTAAAAACCTATGAAAGATTTGAGTCCTTTCATTCTTCTGCTGCCCTAGATATCAACACAAGAGTGAAATGAAAGAGTGGCTCATCGAGAGCGCTTTGGGTTCCTGGAGTATCTTCCCCGAGAACAAAGGGGTTTTGAAGCTGACCTGGGGTGAAAAGGAGACTTGTGAGGGGCAGCAGGTCACTTGCATGCCAGTATCCCTTGTGGTATTATGAGCAGTTTCTGGAGGATCTGAAGTCTCTTCTGACAGTCCCATGGGGACCTGTGGTGGCTTGGCTGCTGCGTAGGTCAGGGTACATGTTTGCACTGGCACCTCCCAGCACTGAGTGCTGTGTTCACATCAAACTCCACAAAAGAGTACAAAATAAGCTGTTTCTCACCAAAAATTTTGTCTTTGGCTAAGGAATTAATAAGAATGACGCAGAGAAGGAAGGCCAAATGCCTGATGGGGCACTGTGGCGTGGGCAGGCAAGGTGGTGACAGCCTCTCCCCTGGGACACCACATGTGTGCCTGGGCAGATCTAGCAGGGGACATGGCCCCTGTTACCCTCCACTCGACAGTGTACATTTGTCACCACAAGGCATTACATATTTAATATCTCACAAGACTTGTATGACTTCCAAGACCCATGTGTCATGAATGAGATGAAATATTTTTCAAAGCGTAAAAAACCCTTCTTAATCCTAGGAACAGCAACCCTGGATTTTTATGTTACTTCTGTCGTGTTTCTCCTGAGCCCAGAAGAAGCCTGTGGTTTCTCTGGTTTGTCCATTAAGTTCTGTCATGACCCCTTCAGTGGCCCACAGGCTGTCTAGCAGAGCTTGGTCCTGCTTCACCAGGTGGAGAGGCTGCAGGTCTTGCTGGATGTGCCTACTGAAATTAATGCAGATAACTGCCTGCACTGTCTTCAGTTGTAAAACTCTCCCATAATAAAAAAAAAAAAAAGATTTATGGACAGAAGATGCTTCTCTGGTGTATTGGTAATAGCTTTCTCCTTGTAGAAATATATATTCCAAAAGATATAGAAATGTTGAGCTGTCAAAAACAGTGATTGAAGCAGCTACCTATTATCTTTCAGGGAAAAAATTCTCATTTGTCATGGACCATCTTCTCTTGATGTGGTTATCCCCAATTAGGGTAAAAGTGCTAGAATTACGATATAGTGTCTGCCAGTTTAGCTTTACAATGGCTTGATAATTATAGAGCAGGAAAAGAGTATGTCTGGAAAGGTGTTAACTGAAGAGCAATGGGCCATGAAAAATAAACTTGACAATGATATAGAAAGGCAAGAAAAAGACACTACTGGATAACAATGTTATGGTGTGCAGGAGTTATTTACATGCAACCAGAGCTTGTCATGAATAATGAAAATTAGAAAGAAGCTCCTGCCCTTGCAGGCTTGCCATGGAACCTCTTTGCCTCAAAAACACCAACATGGGAGTTTAATTTGCTTTCTGTGTTGCACAAACCTATGTCTTCTGACTGGCCCTAAAATGTGGTCACAGTGTCAGCCTCCACCTACCAGCTCTCCAGGCAAGTTCCTCTTTCAGAGGACAATTAGCTCTGGAGAAACGTGGAAAGGGGAATATGGAGCATGGGGAAATGTGGCTTTTTTGTTTTTTTGAAGAAACTATGGGGTTTGCGTAGTGGGGGAACTCCAAAGAGCTGTAAGACCTCATGGTAAAAACCACAAGAGCTGATGACACTAGATACTGCTCTGGCCTTCCCTTCATCATCAAATAGCCCTTACAGAAAGATCAAACAAAACTTCTATGGATTTCTGTGGATTTCACCAGAGACCTTTATGGCTTCATTAGGTCTTCAGCTACTTTTGTATGTAAAGAATATTAAAATGCAGCACAAATTCCTACATCCTTCGCCTACTCAATAGCTTCTGCAACCGACTTCTAGAGATTGTCAGCTCTATTAATTATTAGAAAAGTAGATTAGTATAGATACAACACTGTGCTAACATGACTCCGTTTCTTTTAGCCTGCTCTGAGCATGTGCGACGTAAGCTGATGTTTGCCTGGAGAACACTGTGTAAATGTTCTTTTCCCTAAATTAAAAGGAAGGCTTGTACAGCATCCAACAGAAGGTCCTACTCTGTGGCAAGGTCTTTTATCTGCACTGAAAAATAAACAAAGATCATATCCGTAGCTAATAAATATCTTCAGGATTTGGCCCATAGAAATGATAAATTGGCTAGGTCTGTCAGATTATGAGGTGTACATAAGATTTCTCAATTTTTTTTCTGACTGTGTCTGTGTATTAATGGAGTCACTATGCCAAAAACTACTGAGTATCATGATACCTGTATATCGCATAATGCCCCACTATGTCAGTAGGAAGAAAAAATGCAAAAGCAAACCTAAACGAACAATATTCCTTCTCTGAATGAAGAAATGTAAATTTTTAGATGTCATGGTGACACAGAAAGCTTAAAAACTAGATGCAAGCTCAGTGTTCAGGATTGAAGAGCAGGAAAGCAGGCAGCAGTTGTCCTGCATTTTTAAGTAAATCAATCATGTGGATTATTTTTAAGTCACTGTCCTGATTTTATAGGGCTGCTTCCCCCTGCCTGTTTTGCCTCTCTGGAATCACATTGCCTCCCTGTGGTTTTCCAGCAAACACTTTGACATAGGGAAAGTAACACACACAATTTCTCATTTTTAAAATTTCTTTTAATGAATAAGGGGAGAAGAGAGCCTGTGTCTACAGCCAGCAGGTGCCCCCTGGATTTCCAGTGGCCAGTGCCACACGGCCTGGTTGGGTTCTCACCTGTAGCTGGCTTGGTAACATACCACGTAGCATCCTGCAGTGTTAAACATCCTGTGTGAGAAAAGCTCTCCTGAAGAGCTGTTTCCCAGCTTAGTAAGTCTCATGCTGACAGTTTTCAGAAAAATTGCAATTATCCAATTCGTCCCATGAAGAACTGTTTTCCGTCTAAACGATCAATGCCCAACTGTACCCAAGGCTGCTGCTTGCGTTGCTGGTGAAGTGCTGCCTGTGAGTGTACACAGTAATGTTGCAGCAGAATGCCTGATGGTATCACTGAAGTTCAGCCCGGCAAGTGCCTTCACCACCCTACACACTCTCTTATTCATCTCCTCACTTTATACAGTTCCTGGCCTCAACTATTCTGCCAAGGCTGCCTGTATGACTGCCTTGGGCTTGAACAGAGTTAACTGAGGTGGATAACAGCATTCATTTTCATCTGGGCTGTGTACAAATACAGCCTACCACAGCTGTGCTATGTTGGGTGTCTTCCAATCTTCTCTTCTAGTCAGGTTACATATCTCTATCTAGGGATACGTAAATATTTCTGAATCTGGCTTTAAGCAATGAAGGTGCCTCCACACCATCTATTTTCTCTGAAACAGGCCATATTCTTTCCGTCTTCTTTGGTCTCATGCCGTCCCACAAAGGCGCCTCTCCAGTATTTCAAAAGGTTTGTGAGTCCTTCTCACACGCGCTCTCTCATGTCCCCTCCTGTGCTGCCCCATGCACCAGGCCTGACAGCACATGCTGAGCAGCGGTGCAGGGCTCTGTGACCCTCCAGCCCCACACAAGGCATCGCTCTGGGGGGATGTCTGAACCTCACATTCAACGGGACCTTCCTGTGGTGGCGGGGAGCTCCCCTCCCCCTGCTTTGCTATTGCCCCTTTTTCCTTTACCTGCCTGTGGCTGGGCTGAGGACACCTGCCTGCTTCCCGGGCAGCCTTGCATTGGTGGGACACCTCTCGCTATGTGTTTGCTCATAGGAGACTTCGAACACTGTACAGCAGTGTGTGTTTTTCCTGGTGGTTTCAAGATACTGCGAACTGCATAAGAACAGAGGCACATCTGGGGCTCAGAAATGTCATTCAGGTTAAGTGTGGGCCTGGGACAAACCAAGGTCTCAGAGGTTTCAAGGTTTCACATTAATACCTCCTGGTAATGCACCCAGCAATTAAGAAGTCTTTTTCAGGTCCTGTGCTTCAACAGAGATTTGCCCTGGTTTATATCCTTCAAAAACTGGTTATGTTACACATCAAAATGGTTAAAATACTCAGTAGGATCTCAGCTGTTAAGTCTTCCTAGCCTGGCATCTATCTCAGGTGTCTGGGCTCTTCCCTCCTCACTCACACTCCCATGACTTGGGAGAATCAAGCATATGGACACTTTTAAAAAAAATCCCCTTAGGAGTCTGTCTGCTTCTCCTGTCATTTAAATATTTACAAAACTCTGGCCTGTTGGCCCCTTGACAAGATTCATCTCTATGTATTTTGTGTATTTCCAGGAGCATCCAGAGTTTGGGAGCACAGGTGCCCTTCAGATTCTCTAACCAAATAAGCTGATTACCAAACATACTGAATAGCTAAGAGAAAATTAGCAACCTAATAGTGCAGCTACTTTGCATACTTCTAATGGTTTTGTTTCATTTCCATTCACTTGCAAAGAACCAGACTAAAGGGCAAAAATAAATACACATAGAGTCACTGGGCCAAACACATTCCTGATGTAAGTCCAATGAAGCTGCACTTGGGACAAATTTAGCTCAGTGGATTTAGGTATGCCTCTGTTTTCCCTGTCAAAGGGCTCACAGCTGGTAGAGAGTACATGTCAGCACAGTCACGCAATCCATGAAATGAACCTATGTTTCATGTTGTTTAAATCTGAAGACATACTGTATGTTTCATATTTCACATCAAGTAGCCCTCAGAAAGCTATTTCAGCCTGCTTCTGTCCTTCGTGATGGAATCACCCACAAAAGCCAAGGTAGCTAGTCTATTAGGGACTTTTGCCTCTTCAGGCATGCCCCAGTGGATGGAGCAGAGCCAGGGCAGCGGGATAAATGTATAGCACAGAGTTATACAAAAACTAATTCAGAGCAAAGCATCTGAGCCTCCATCCAGTGCCTCCCTGGAGAAGAGAGCAGGGGAGCCATAGAGAATGGGGAACACACCAGAGCAGCATGGATGTGGTTTCCCTTTGGGCCAAGCACACAACCAAAAAGCAGCTTGCAGTTACCTTTCTGTCCTCTCCTTATCACACCCGACCCCTGCTGTTGTGAGCTTCGCGCCTCAGATCCCAAGGATCTATCCAAAAATATTTAGCTCATTTTGTACGTATTACCTTCAAGTAATCGTACACCACTGAGTCATACATCATGGGATTAACAATCCTACACATGGTATAAACAGAACCTAAATAAAATCCCAGAAAAAGGATATTGCCTTTTAAATAAACCCTGACAGCTGTGGAAAATATTATGCCCCAATACAACCCTCCCATATGATATACATTAATATGAAGAGAACCCCAAACTATTCTTCTGGATATTTTGTAAGTTTTTATTTTATTATGGATTGGACATATTGAAGTAAGACTATAATCTTATTGTGCTCTGACCTGTGTTTTTACTGTGCTGTATAAACAGCAGTTACTATGTTAGATGGAGAAATGTTTACAGAAAAAAGAAATAAAAACAATCGGATTTATTGTGTTGCAGAAATTTGAAACAGAGCCTAAAGGCTGCCCGTGTGTTTTGTGCTCATAAGACCTTTCCCTGATGAAAACAGAGAGCTTAGACATGACAGAAGCACAGAGGTCCTGCGCTATCAAAAATAAAACGTAATATCCGCAGAGCACCAACTCGCTCCAGCCAGCCTTGCCTACGATCAAGGCCCTTGATACACCTCTTGCTGTTTGTTGTCTGTTCCCATACAGTGGGTTTGGGATCTAATTTTTTTAATAGATTTTGAAATTGTTTTTAAGTGCTAGTGAAAAGTGCCAGGTTGACATGTCTGGAGTCTCTTTTTAATCTCAGAAAGAGCACAGCACGGGAAATGGCAGAGCAAACTTCCTTCCCAGCCCCATCAGCACCAGGGAGGAGGGAAGCACAGGGAAGCACAGGAGGTTGTCCTTCCCTCCGGGCTTCTTTGCCAGAAATGCCCTGAGCGGGCAGCCACCAGCCTTCATGGGCTTCCAGGTGAGAAGTTGCTCCAGGCACCCGTAAAACCAGGCCAGGTATGCAAAGCACTGGGGAAGGCAAATCTCCATTTTGGGAAAGCCATTCTCTCTGCCTCTCTTTGAAAATTTGACTGTTTCTCAAGGCAAAGATCGTGAAAGAAAACCGGACTTTTTCACATTTCATGATTTAGCTTCTTTTTTTTTTTCTTTTCTGTTGACATTTTTATTGACAAGTGTTATCAAGATCAATGCCAGAATGATCTTTTAGATTTTACATTTTTCCAAATTCTGTGTTTGTGGCAGAAAAGAATGCTAATAAACATGTAAATGATACCCTTGATAAAAACATTGATTAAAAATATCATATGCAAAATCTTCAGTGATAGAACACAGAAGTAAAAAACTGGCCTATTTTCAACTCTGCAAAATGGAAACAATTTTGAAATTTTTTTAGGATTTTTCTGTTTTGCGTTTCAACCAGCTTTGTGATCCTCCAACTCAAATCTCCGCAGGCTGCTCAAAAAGGAAGAAAAAAAAAAGTATCTTAAAATGAAATCCTGGCCTCACTGAAGTCATCTGTAAAGCTCCACTTGAATTCAGCCCAGCTAGAATTTCACCCCTTATTTGTATACTGAGCAAATCTGATCTGGAGTCGGTAACACATAATAAACATGGGACCCTAGGATGCCATTTTTAGTCACTTTTCAGGGGAGAGCTGTGCTTTAGTTTATTTTGTCAACTGTTTCCACTTAGGTTTTTCCTATTAATGCTTCTGTTACCCACTGCACAGTAAGGTTATACCTCATATAAGTTGTTCTTCTCCCTTAATAGTTGCGGTACTTTTGCAAATGTTACTCTCTTTAATATGTGATTTCAGAATAATGAATGCTTGTCAAACTGATTTTTTTGCTGTCTTAAAATGGGTGGATGTGTTGAGCAATTTGTGCTAAGAAACAGGCATTCTATGACTTAAAAATGACAGTGGGACTACAGAATGGGCTGAATTATCCCGAGCATCTTCCCAATAATCAGATGTCAGATATTTGGCTGTTAAAAGGGTGTTTCAGGATTCGTGACACTCTAAATGAATTTTGTTCCTTTCAAAACCCCATTGTACAATGCCTGTGTGTACAGGAAAAATGAATTTCTGAGATATCAGATAAAATCCTGAAAAATTCTTACAGCCACCAAGCAGAATGAGGAAGGAAATCATAGGCCAGGCGCTATTCTTAGTAACACCAAGAGTAGTTCACAACATTAAATAAACCGGGGATGTGAGGAGATTATCCTGAAATAAGAATTAATCAGAAAATAGAAAAAAAATATAATGAAGAAGTTTCCTGATTTTTTTTTTTCTCTTTTAGTAATGAACAGTACAAATCTTCCCCTTACAAAGAGCTTCTTGAGAAGCTAAAGGCTGGATGTCCTGAAAAAAGCTCAGTGACAAGTGCCGCTTTTTAGATGGAAAGTTTTAATAAGTAGCAAATGTACATGCTGTATCAAGATCAGCATTTCTAAAGCTAAAACCATTCAGATTTTAATGTCTAATCCCTTGGTTGGGAAAAGGCCTGGCTGACCCTGCCATGCTCCAGTTCCATCCATCCTTCCAGCAGTGCAAGGCTGTGAGCTGTCAGCCTCTCTGTTTATGGCAGTTTTACATAAGGAAATGGTGCCACTAGATCACATTAAATATTGGAAAGACTAGATGTTGACAAACGATCATATTCATATAGAATCCCAAGTTTTTGAGGAAAGAAAAGATGTTTCTAACATATGTATGTGTGTATGTATGCATGTATTTAAAATGGCTGTTTGAGGTTGGTTAGAGATTGAGAAAACCTTAGGCAGATGGCTAACTCACTGAATGCGGGTCGTGGTAGGTAAATAGACATTACACAGTCTTGTGGATTGTATGAATTTTAGACTCATGGAAAACAGGGCTAGAAAGAAACTCACACTAGCAATTCTGACTTTCTCCACTGACATGGGATCAATTTCATCTGTTGTGTGGAGTCTAATCTGCATCTTCCTAGCTACGTGGAGGGTTTGAAGTTATCAGAAGTGCATGATCTATGCAGATTGCTATCTGTCCTTGCTTTCAGACAGCAGAGCTTGTGTGTTACTGTGATATAAGCAGAAATTAAGTGATTCACTTCGATGCTGAAAAAGGTTCCTCAATCCAGCATTAAGAGTACTTTGCAACACCACTTCTTGCCAGTGTGTCAGAGGACTATGTCTGAAAATGTTCAGAAACGCATGGGCTGATAAGGTCTTCAAAACCTGCTCTATAGCAAAAATTGAAAAGAATGTAACCTATTTATTTTGTCAAGCAGAAAATGGGTCATGGTTGCAGGTGTCAGAAGAACAAGTCCAGGAGCTCATTGCTGCTTAAAAGACGTGTCCCATATGCATGCCCTCTGCTCTGGGGACCACCTGCATATTCAAAACCCCTTGTAGGGAGGAGATTTTGGATATCAAATAGGTCTTGATTTTGTCAGTGAAAATGGAACAAAAATCAGTGGCTGAAAAGGGAAACTTCACAAGACAGTGATGTTTCCTTCACAAAAAGAGGTCAGTTACCTCTGCCTGCTGGAACAACTTCTCCAGTGCTGTAGTGGATTGCCCAAACTGGAGATCTGTCTCTGCTGGCGTTCTCCAGTTCGGCCAGAAGGTATCAGTTTGGTTCAGGAATTGCTTCTTGGCCTTTGATATTTTATCGCCTTCATTATATCAAAAGTCAGACTAGACGATCATAACAGCCCCTTTCAGCCACCAGATCTTTAGATCTATTATACAATTTTAGAAAAACCATAACCTGGCTCCAACAAGTTACATGTGATATCTGTGAAAGTCAGTGGAGAATATTGCCTGTTGAGGTCTGTGTGCTCTCAATGTCTCCTTGTACGAATAGGTACTGTGTACAAAGCGAGAGATAGGTGAGAGTGTGTGTGAGTGTGTGAATGAAACAAGATGATGCACTATAGTGCAAATCAGAGCACTATAAAATGAGTCTCTATGTGAAACCAGTCATCTAATGGAAAAAGAGAGAACAGATGGTGAAATAACTCTTTAAACAAGCTGCTGCTTTAGACTTTGGCCTTCCACAAACAAGTTGCAAGTATTTCTGATCCATGGTCCAGTGATTAAAGACATGAAATTCAAAGGAAAAAGTGGAGGAAATCAAAGGGGATGGGGGGGAAGAATGCATAAAACCCCAACCCAGTTTAAGTTTCATAGTGGAATATCAAAGCAATATTGAAATATAGGAATATCAAATACCAATACTTTTATTTTTATGTTTTGCATTTACTGAATCAGTTTCAATTCTATGAAGCTCTCTGCCCTTAAGCCCTATGATATAAATTTTATTGGATTTAAAGGAAACAGATTGGGAATCTGGGACAGAAATATATATATTTTACCAGTACAGATTTTATGGTTTTGCCAGCGGAAGCCTCAAAACTGTTTGAAGTGCTGCTTATTTAGTACTACTAACATATTCAGGAGTTGGGAATGGAAGAAAGAGAGAGGTAAAGGAAGGCCCAGAGATCTGTGCAGAGACCAAATAACATTCTCCCCCTGGAAGCAATAAAGCGATCAGAGGCTGCAAGTGTGCCTGGGGACATGTGGGAGAAAGAGAGAGCGAGGGAGGTGGAGGTGGTGGCAGGAAGGGGCTCTAGCTGCTAGCAAGGCCAAATGATGTTTCCACCTAATTTTTTCCTTGCCAGTCTGAGGGTGAATGCTCTAACCTCACCATCAGACACTCGGCACATATTATGATGGCCGTTCACACCCTGTTACTGAATGCCTCCTGGCAGGAGGGCAGCCAAGGCCCCCCTTGGCGGTGCTGCCCAGGAGGCTTCATCCCTCATGTTCAGGATATTGTGACCGTCCTGTTCCTTCCCTGTGACCAGCTAACAGGCACCTGTCCCAGCACCTCTGAACCCGTTGGGCACGCAGTAGCATATAGGAGTGCGTTAGCCAACGTCTGAGTTTATTTCTGCCCCATGGTCAGGAACCCACTGGCAAGAGAAGCAGTAAAACACTGTGTCTGAACAAAGCTTTGCTCTGTGCTGGGTGTTGCAGAAGACCCTCTCATTTTGCTCATGCAGAGGTCTCACATGTGAATTTGGCCTTCAAGCTATCCTAAAGTGAGTCCAGGTGAGGCCTTGGGCACGGAAAAGGGACTGGTCACCCTCTTTGCATCCCAAATATTTTCTGGGTCTCTGAAGAAGAGGTGGCCAAAGCACCTCTCTGTTTTTTTTCAGAAAATGTAAGCATTAAATTGAAATATGCTACCTTTTGTAGAACTGACAGCCAGTTATCTGTTTGTCTGTTAACAGTCTTTGTCATCATGGTGGTGGGAAGGTTGTATGTTCTTGTTTTCCAAAGTCTGCTTGGCCACCTCCATTTCTGCCTCCTGCCAAGCCCTGCTGTCTGGGGATGCTATCCCTGTTTTACTCTTTCAACTCTCGTATGTGAGAAGGTCAGGAAGAGAAAGCTTCTTCCTGGAGAATATAAGGAAGGGTGGAAGAATGTGTGGAAGATAGAGGAAGCTCTAATATTTCCCAAAGATTTGGACTACGTTGGTGCATCCTGGCCGTGGGAAAGCTGAGGAAGCCACAAGCACCTGGAATTCTGCAGGTGAGGCAGGTATGGGCAAGAAGATGAAGTCTGTAGTCGTGGTGGTATCAGCTGTTCATCTTGGACACTGAGGAATTCAGATGTCTCCATCATCATTGGTTAAGTAAGGGACCACCCTACCATATGGCAGGAGAAATGTATTTGTTCCTGGGGGAGGGGAAGGTACTTGGAGGTAGCTGAAACTGAGTGCAGAATGGATATGAAACTGCCTTTCTTGAAACATGTGGGGCTGGGTATTTAGTTCTGGTGATCAGTGACCAGTCGCCTTCAACCATGAGTAGCTCTGTGTCTACTGAGTATCCCCAGAGCTGCTCCAGGCAGAGGGGGAAAATGGCAAGGCAGAATAGCTGCTGGAAAATGATGACTATGGAGTCTTGGTTTTTGTTTCCACTTGCGTTACTCAAAAATATTCCAGAAGCTCTGCCAGAAGAGGTAGGACCAGGCAGTTAAATCCTCTGCCACAGATGGGATGTCATGCAGCTCTGAAATGTAAGGTTCATATCTGAAGTGCCTTAAATTCACCAAAATGACCATTTGTATAACACATATACTGCAGAGTAATCTGATTTATTTGGGCATTGGTCATCGCTTGTGTTTGCTAATGTCTGCTTATGTTGCCATCACTAGCTACAGTTTTAAGTCACTCTGTTCTCAGAGTTTACACTTACCCTTATGCTAATGTGTCACCACTTGTCACTAAATTATAGGTTGTATATGTCATGTCTTTAATAAGAGATAGTCCCAGCAAATAATTTCTAGGAAAATATTTTTGTTAAGCCAAGTCCTGAGTTCATTTCAGCTGTGTTTGTCTTCTGTGAATATTGTAGAGAGCAACTTCACTACCAGTGATGTTTTCAGGAAAAATGAAAGCTGAGCAAATGCTAGAGAATATCAATGGAAAGTAAACTATAACTACGTAAGAGTGCACATTAACACCTATTTTGTGGTAATCCAAACAGAGGCAGTAACCCAAACAGAGGCAGTAACATGCAATGTGTTCAGTAGATTTAATGTTGAATATTTCTAACTGGAAATATTTTTTGCACCCATTTTATTTTCCATTAAAAAAGGTATTTAGATCTCTCAAAATTATTTTTCCTTCTTCTGAAGGAGCCTATATGAACCAAGAAATGGCTCTCTATTCTGACCTTTTTTCCTATTTCAACAATCAAAGTTTCTGGAAGAAGTGCTTACAAATCTGAAAGAATTCTCATGGGATTCTGTGCAGGACCTGAAAATCTAGTGATCAAGAGTTACAATAATTCATGTGGATAAACACGTTAAGTAAGAAGTTTTATTTGCCAGTCATCTGATTTGATAAAACGTGGAACGATCTGGAAGAAATATAAAAGAGTAACTTATAATCAGTTTATTAGTGATATTTTTCAAAACCACACTGAACATCCCCACAAATTTCATGATAATGTGAAGCCAGAGTAACAAATTAATGTTTTCCAGTGATAAAATGATTTTCTTCCTTTCGACTTCAAGGAAAACTTTAATTGGATTTGATGTAGTATCTAGGTTCTGAAAAGAAAGTTATTGCTATCTAATGTGGAAAAAGTCATCCTGTGGGAGAGAAGGGGTAACCATAATACCAGTAATGCTGGACAAAAAATCATCCATGTGGCTGCTGAAGGAAGACAACTATAGCACTAAAAAAAAAAAAAAAAATAAAATCTTTACTATTAAATTACGTCTCCTAAAACTTACACTCTGAAACAGACTTTCTTGTACATAATCCTGGTTAATAAAATGGTTGAAGCATTTGAATATTTTTTAGCTGATGGTTCTGACAAGTTAAGACTAAATATATATTGTGGCAACCACTGTTGTATATATGTTTCATGCACAAATGGAGAAAATAACATGTTGACTGTAATTTCATAAGACCAGAAGGATCAGTCTCAGATTCATATCTTAAGATAAAATAGTGCAATTACCATTTCAGTCCATCTTTCTGGAATATCTTCAATCAAAGAAAAAGTCAACCATAATTGTGGATTTAAATGGAATATAGATGTCAGAAAAATGTTTCAGACCGCTGTGATTACATCATCTGCATCGTGAAGATTCTGTACCGTTCTCTCCCAAGCCCAGCACAGCCACAGCTCCTGCGCCACATTGTAAAGATCTGTGATACTCTGCAGATGAAGACAAAACAGCCAAAACCCAATCAGGGCTCTTAGGGGTTCATGTGCTGACATGTGCAGGTTTTCTCACATGCCCAGGGAATGGAGGGTGAGGCTCAGGGATCTCAACCATGGTCCCACCCATAAAGCTTTGTTCAAGCCCACGGTGGGTGCTGGAGGAACTAGGGCTGGTGCCATTGCCCATCAGGGAGTCCCTCTAGTGAGACCGTCAGGCCAGAGGAGACTGCCTCTTTCTGTGGACCATGACCTCAGTTTGAGACACCTGAAAGTTTAACAGGGAGCATCTTCTTACCTTTGGTGAGAGGAATAAATGAAAACAGACTGACAAATGAATCCCCATGTCAGCAGGGCAGGACAAGGCAAAACTAAGACAAGTGTCTCCTCTTTCCCTCTCTTGCATTGTAGATGGACCTCGCTGGGGTGCTCCTGTTCTGGCACCTCCTGGAGAGAAGTTCTGCCTGCACCGGAACACAGACAGTTGAACCCATCATCTACGAGTCTGTCAGGTCCATGATGGATGGGAGGGAGATGAAAGGCAGGAAGATAGTGGGGAGCAAGGGAGAGGGCAGGAAGGATTCGCTAGCACCATTACCACCATGAGCTTTTGGGTTTTTTGCCATCTCACAAGGCACTGTGTGTACATTGTGCATCCTGCTTCTCAGCCATAATAGACCAATGTGACATGCCACATAGCGTGTCATGGACCCTTTTTGTTTAATTCATCCACAAAAAAAAAATGCAGTGCCACTGCCATCTCACAGACTTATGCAAGTAATAATAATCACCATTTTATTTTTTCCCACAACTTTGAGGCTTAATAGCTTTAAAATCTTACAAGTTGTAAAAACAATTAAAGCAATAATTTTAAAAATAAGCAGAATGGGACCTTCAAAAGAATGTGAACCTTTAACACTTCACGGTTAAATAAGGGCTTTGTAATACAGTCACTTGAAGGCCAGCCCTGAGAAAACGCAGAAGCATCCTGTGAATTTGTTGATGCTAGTTCAGACAGACTGTTTATTTTCATGATTTCATGGAAGAATTTTAATTTAATGAGTGTTTTATACACGAATGTAAAGCATAGTTTCAACCCTATAATTATAGTGTCAAAATATTTCTGCTTAAACAGCAGCAGCTGACTACAGAAATGTGATTTACATCTGAATTGTATCAGGGGGACACTGCTAAAAATAATCAGCATGTGCCTCTTAATTGAATAAAAAAATTAACAAAGAATATCAATGTATCTCTCAGCCTATGTCTTTCTGCCTTTCATTTAAATACTCTGCTTATTTGCTTATTGCCTTTTTATGGCTAAGGTTTCCTGAAAAAGTATAAGCACAAAATGGCTGTGTGTCATTTTTGCCCACCCATTTCTCCCTATTGCACACATAGCGATGGGAAATTGCATGAGCAAATTGTCGGTTCCTGTCATTGGGAGCCTACATTTTTTAAAAATCTCACCATTAATCTTTCAGCTCAGTTTTAAAATAACCAACTGCCATCATGACACAGGTTTCTCATGCTGCTTAAGGCTGTCAGCAGGTTTTGACCAGTTCAGGCCACATTTTCCTCTTGGAAAGGGGTTAGAAATGTTTTTTGTTGTTGTGGCTGCTGTTGGAGAATTCATCCTTTGAGGTAATGCCTAGGGCAGCTTCAGTTGGGAGAAATCTCAGTTGTGCACTCCCGATCTGTTTGCACCACCACACCGCTGGAAATGGGAACACAGCCCTGCTGCAGCTGTCCTGGTCTCTGTCTAGCCCTTGTCCATCTGTAAGGCTGGATTATTCTCTTTTTGTCTCACAGTACCTTCTAGAGGCTCCGGATGAAATGGCATGGCGTTGTGCTGGGTGTTTTATGCACTCCCCAGGTAATTTCTTCCCCAGAGAAACTACAATCTAGAAGCCAAGGCACACAGAGACAGGACCTTTATCCTTATTTTGGAAACAAAGGAGTGATGTTGTAGCTACATCCACATCTAGTGTGGGTAGAAGGACATGGGAGCCTTCTGAATATACGCCTCTCCCATTTGCTGGCTCCTGTGCTTGCAGTTCCTGTTGTAAGAGCAGGAGAGGTGATAAGTGAGGGCACCAAGGGCTGTGTCTCCAGTTAGGTCAGTCAAGGAATACAAACCCAGGAGCTCATCAAGATATACACTTGCCCTCCAGTCTAGAAAACTTCCAGGATTATGTTAACTTTCACATTCAACCAGGAGATCTGTGCTGAAGCAACAGCTCTCTGCCCAAGATGTTTTGTTTCATTCATGCAGGAGACTTTGGGGTGAAGAGAAACCCATGATGCTATGTCATGTACACAAGTATGCCCGTGTTTGTCTCCAATGGATGCAATAGCCTGCTTCTCCTCTTCTGTGCTGCCTGAACTTTTGCGGGTTTAGGTTAAGCAAATCTGTCTTGCTTTTTCCAAGAGAGTTTAAGGCAGCTACCTAGTCTGCAGGAGATCCTCACTCTCTTCTCTCAACTTTCAGCTCTGGGCCAGCTCCTTCGCACAGAACAGTGCTCGCAACCAGCAATTTATTTTCCAACCTGGACAGCCTCAGCAGACCACTCCAGCGGTCACACAGTCAGTGTCAGCAGCCCAGTGCTCAGCGAGGAACAACACAGCACAGCCCCAGTGAGTCACCGAGATCTCCATGGGACAGACTGATAGACAAAGACCATCTACCTCTGTTTTGTGCTCTTTAGTTGCTATTTTCTAGCCCAAGAATGTATGATTATGGCCTCGTACAACCAGTATGTGATCATGAATGCATCTGCAAGTTAGAAGGAAGTTTCTGTTATGTGTGGCTAAACTCTGTAAACATTACATACATGCATTATATATTGCATGTGGGCATACGCATGCATGCACATGTGTATATGTAAAAATATTATGCCTCTCTTATGTGATGAAGCACAAATTTGGGTTCCTATAGAATTCAAGGCCTGTTACCGATTCTCATATACATATTAGCTTTAGTTCATTGTATTCCTGCAGCACTGGATACTCTCCAATGCCAGCAATGTGATATGAAACCTCTTTCACAGGCCAAGATCCTAAAGTTTTACTATGGCCTTTCATGACATTAGGATCAATGTAAGGATGAATCTGGTATTCGTATAGATTTCAATGTCTCTGTGGGAACTGCATATGCTCTTTTTGTTTTATACTAAGATTCCACTATATTGTCCTTTGGATTTATTTCAAAGAAGGAAAGGGGAAAAAAGGCAGTAAAGATTGCTCTTCTTATGCTTTAGTTGTTTTTTTAACTCAATTATATTTTGACAATTCTGTATGAAACTTTGGAGTATGTCTTTGTTTAAGCAGTATACCTTCCATAGGAATAGTCAGTTAAATGTATATGGCTAGTTTCAGGCATAACAAGCTTTGACAAGGGCATTTAGCGGTTGTAATTCAAATCTAATTCAGAACATCTTAGCGCTGGACCTGTCAAGCACTTGAAATGCACTGTAGCTGCAAAACCAAGGGATATAGTCCCAGTTGTGCTCTGTGTGGCATCAAGCTGATGTGTCAACAAGAGCAGTTACAATTACAGGTTCTTTCAAGCATACTAAACTAATTTACAGTACTCTGAAAATGTGGGAAAAGGCCTTGCCAGCCTAAAGATATACAGGACTTTCAGGCTGCAAAGGCAAGGCAAGTGGCATGGCCATTTAATTTAGGAGTTTAAATATTGTGCTGGTTTAGTACCACCTTTGGGGGGGGGGTAGATTTGTAACTAGATATTTTGTAGATAATAACAGATTTGCCTTACAGCCGTCAAATACTCTTGTCAAATGCCATTAGAATCACGTTGCACATTTATTTGAAACCTCAATCTAAAATGCATGCATTTGCTAAGTGAGGATGAGGTCCTAATTGCGCTGGCACTGACCGGTCTGTTTTGTTTGTCTGTCTTGTTTACCCGATAAATACCATTTACACTGGATGCAAAACACTTAGGGTTCTTCTGCTTACAGGGATTAGAAAACTTAGTGCAAAGGGAGAGGTCTTTCCAGAAGCAGATCTGATTCAAGGATGTCCCACAAAAAACAAGACAGAATTACAGTAACCAACATGTAATTTTAACATCAAGATATAAAAAGACTTGATTTTAAAGTGCAGCCGTGATTTAAAGCAGCTGCACACATTTAAAGGGCATTGCTCTAATGTGCACACAAAGGCTAATGGAAGCTTTTACAAAAGAAAAAAAAAAATTAGGTTTTATGATTTATCTACTTTTTATGCACAACATTATAGGCCCTCCCCCCAGGGACTCATAAATGTGATTTTACTTCCCAAATTACAAAGCTAGTCAATTATTTGGGAATGAGTCATTCATTCAAAAGTGTCTGTAACGGGATGTGTTAACCATCAGGAAATTTTACACCAATTGGAATTATAAACACCAGGGTAAAAAAACCCTCTTGGCCAACCAGCTATGTCTATTTGTGAAACCTTGAGTATGGAGTGCAGTGTACTGTGAGCTGGAGAAGTTCTGAGAAGCTGATTTGGAGGAGAGGAATGGGTGGTGAATTTTTTTTCTTTTCCTTTTGATTGTATAAAATGTGTTTATTTTATTTTGAAATAATGTAGTTAGCAAGTCTGCAGCAACTTGCAGTCAGGTTCCTAAAGCACCTTATAAACCTTTGTCAATTAAGCCTTGCAGCCATGTACAAGGTAAGGAACTATTAGCCCCGTTTTATAGAATGAGAAGCTGAGGGCCAGAGATGGCTGCTGGTGGGCAGACACGCAGGCGTTTCCTTTGGTGGCAGAAATCGCTCCATCCCTTACCGTAACTCCACCAAGGCCAACAAGAATCAAAGGAGCTGGTTTTGGTTTGCATCTGCTTCCCTCCATATATGCCTGTTGGCCCCCAATGACTTGTGTTGACCCATCCAGAAGTAGTCCCTGGGGTTAATAGTGAGCCTTGAGCACAGATGAGACTGATGACTTGTGCCTAAACTGGTTGCCAAATGTTGTATTGTTGAAACATTAAATTGTTCTTTTGGCCACTGTAAACTCTGGCTGTATCCTAGGACAAAATCAGAAAACCTCTGAGGATCTTCATTAGACATTACTCTTCCAACGAGGATACCTGTCTGATATGTTTGAATAGAGAGGTATGTCTCTGCTGACATTTCCTCCGCTCCTGCTTGATGAGGGAGCAATCTATGAAGTCCCTTCTCATCGTCAGTGCACTTTTCCAGGGAAGGCATTCAATAATTATTGTTCTCAAAAAAAAGAAATTCATACATGCACTTGCAAGTAGATAAATGAAAACTGAAGGGTGGAAAAGCAAGGGTAGTGTATTTATACTGCTACTATTTTTTAAAGTATCATCAGGACTTTATTTCTTCCTTTTTATAAAGGAATTTGGACATTGTAAATAGCTTTGGTGATGGAAATGTTTGCCATGGTTCTGCACTGAAAGCGTAGCAAAAAACTGTCACCCTGCTTTGTGTGACATTCAGCTTTTCCATAACTTCTGAAATATATATTAGTACAAAGTAGACTCTTAATGACTATATGTAGTCTTCAGGTTTCTAGGTGATACAACATCTGAAATTTAAATCTCAGCTCCTCATATTCAGGAGGGTCGCTGATTCCACCTGCAGAATACTTGAATGCCAATGTAAGGACAGAAGTACAGTCATGGGAAGCTTGGAAAGAAGTCACCATATAGCAACATCCTGATGAGGTCATACACAGCAGGTACTTTGGGGATAAACTGTACAAAGAGTGATTCAGACCTGAAGAAATGGCCCACAGGGCCTTGGCTAAATCTTGTGAAGGATGAGGAGAGCTTCCAGTACAGGAGCAACTCCCACGGATCTCGTCTGCAAGCAGACGCAGAGCAGCAATAGGTGTCATAGGACCTGCAGTAAAAGCTTTGTAGCAAGGGCTGAACTGTGCGTTGCTTTACAAGCTAGAGAAAAAAAGAGATCACAACCCTTATCCCCACTTAGACCACTTTTGTAAGGTTCATTTTCTGAGCCTTTGTTTCTTTTTTTGTACTTAAATGTAGACCATTTGAGGGCAGAACCAGGTACTTTGGAGCAGATATTTCCTTGCAGCTGCATTTCTGCTGGCTGGGTTGCAAATACTGTGAACACACGGCTGCCATGGTAAGCTCTGTTTTCTTTTCTCTGGAAATGGAAGAAAAGCTAAACAGCATCTGATGGATCCTCTAAAAACTGAGTGTTTAGAATCTGTGTCCAGATTGGAATTATGTGATATAAACCCATAAAAATGACAGAGGAATGTATGCTATTTTAAGATAGTAATAAACCCAGAGCATGCTTGTAAATAATCAATTCTATTCCTTATACTGTTTGCAAGCCATGCCATTATTCAAGCAAAGGCTGCATCCTACAAGGACTTAAGAATGACATTACCATTAAATAAGTGAGCAGATACATTGCCTTCAGAAAAGCTATATATAACAATATACACACATAAGCATATACTAAAATAACATATAAAAATTAAAATATATATTTAGGTGTTCACACAACTAATTTCTAATAAAACCAGCTGTGGATCGCTGAATCAGGCCCTGAATAGTTTGGCAGTGCATGATGAAAGATTTCCTTCTGTAAATTACTTTCTGCGAAACACTTTAACTGAGTTCCAGACAAGTAGGAAGACATTAAAAAAAATGGAAAATTTCGGAGAAAAATAGATTTCCTGAAGTCTTAGTTATTACTTCAAGAACTTATCTGCTACACAAGACTAAGGAGTTGGTTGTCAAAATTTTAACTGTTTTCCTGACATTTATTTTTGCAAAGAAATCCAAAAAATGTTAAGTAGCTTTGGCTCAGGTATTGCCTACAGTGCAAATCAAGAATTCTTTTTTTTTCCCACCAAACTCACATGCCAGGAATCTGACATAGGATCTGAACCACAACGATTGAAAATTAAGGAAAGTAAAGGCTATTCTTTTTGTCATCACACTTCCACTTATAGGGATATGCTCTTTTGTTATTAAGCAGGCCCAATCAAAACAAAAGGGATACTGTTTCTTTCATGAGTAATGCACTAACCCACCAGCAGAAAAAAGTTCGCATAAAACGTATGGGTTCAGACAGCATAAGATTTATTACGATGCCTACAAAAATTATTCCTTCTTAACAGCACTTAAATTGTCTAATTATTCACAGCTGTTTTCAATTTGTTTCAGGTTCTTAATTAGGGGGTAGGGTCCTCTGCCCAAGTCCTAAACTAGCACTGAAAAAAGCTAAGAATTGCTTCATGCTAAACCAGCCCAGCCCTGGGGCAGATTAGTGGAATCCACTGCAAGATAATTTGCTATTCATACTTATCCATCCGCCTCCCGCTGGGCTGAGATAACGATTATGGAGAGACACAATTTCCTTCTTGTTTGTATAATTATTTTGATCCATCAAGGCAATCATGGTCTCAATGGAAGGAAAAAAAAAAAAAAAGTGGAAAAAAAAGTAGTGTTTGCTGCTCTTTTCAAAGAGCAATGCAGGGTAAACAGACATGTTTGGGACCCAGCACCTGATAATCTTAATTAATCTCTGGATTTGGGGTTAGGAGATCCTTGTTAAAATTTAGCGTATCAGCAGGAGGCTGCGTGCCTGAGGAGTTCTTGGGGAGTGCGTAAATGTGCAACCTGCAGGTAGGAGCAACTCTTGGGGATTTTAGACTTCCAGCAAAGGCATCTTTCCCGAAGGATGTTACAGCAGGGCACAATTGATCTCTGCTCATTTTGGATAGGGACCTAACTGTTTATTGCTGAGAAGTACATACCAATTCTCTTTCTATATATGGGACCATGAAACTGGAGGATTATGTCAAATTTAGAAAGATGAGGATTCAATTATTATTTTCAGATTGCCTCAGATTTGTCCTAGACGTTTTCTTTCCTTTGAATAGTCTCCATGCTTCAAGTATTACAGTTTTGAGAAGCCAAAAGCCAGAAAGACTCCTTGTTCTCCCTCCACCTGTGGAATGGTTGTGCATTTTGCATCAGCAGCATATGTGTAGGTGCAATTTCTGCCCTTGCATACCGGAATTTACACTTGGGTTGGATGGCTGGCTGGGTACATGCAGTAAAGGGAGCTCGAGACAGTTCCAAAGGAAGTCTTACTGGTTTAAATGGGAGTGAGATCAGGACCTGAATAAATCTTTCAGGTCACCAGCTGCACTTAGCTGGCCTCATTAAAATTCAGGCCCTTAATATCTGTAGGTGAGCGTATGAAAGAGGGTTATGGGGTGAATTGGTCAACAGATTTGAGGTTTGTTTGTGCTCCCTGTGGACTCCCCTACTGAAAAAGTCCTGAAGAGTTTAACAGGAAAAAAAGAACCTGTGTTATTCTGGTTTTAACTATCCTATAGGATTTAATAGGGAATTATATCCTGACTATGGACATTTTTTTATGGTTCAGATAACCGTAGGCAAGAATGATTTGTGCATTAATGCATTTTTCTAGTGTGTCTCAATTATAGAAACATCTGCACTAAGTGAACTTGAAACCTCTTTGATTCCCTGTGCAAATTCTCACTATTCAAAAGTCTTCATGTTTTCCTATTTCTTGCCTTTAGCTTAATAGTTTCAGAGTGGGTTGCAATAGTATGTAACTGTGTAGCTTAAGAAAGAAAGATGCATTTTTAATATAATTATTTAAATCCTCCGAAGCCTGCATTCAAAAAACATGCATAGCTCAGCAATGCTTTGTCTCCTGGAGGTTATGAGCAGCTTCTCTTATCTCTGGCAAAGATTTTCAGCCTAAACAACAGTACGCAGCCCATGCTGCACTTCATTGGGCTGGGGAGGTTATATGGATCCCCTTTTACAGTCATGGGTGTTTAATGGAAGAGAGGAGTTTCGTCTGTTTTCTAAGCCTGGTGCACAGTGTGATTTTCTGTTGTTCTCTTGCTGTCATTTGCACCAGTGCAAAATCAGTGTAGTCTGCTACCTTTAGGTTGGCTATTTCACAAGGGCAAGAACAGAGGAAAATTATTTTTTTGGCTAATTAAAATATGAAATACTACCATCTTAAAACACATCGTTAAGTTTGGAAAGTCATTTCCCAGGTTTGTATAACAAGTTTACAGCAAGTTGTTCTCATTCTGGGTGTGTTGGATAGCCCAAGCAAACTTCCCCAGGTCTGTTCAGTGGTGAATGGTTTCAACTCACCGTTCACTGCATGGTACCTCCAAAGCATGTCTGGCACCAGCTGCATATTACCAGCAGCGTGCTCCCTCTGATGAGATGGCATAAGACCAGTTTTTACTGTCTCTGGGCCCTGCCTTCCAGACAATCCTCTGCGATCAAAATGTCCTCTCACAACCCCATCCTGCGTTTTGCCCCTTGTTTTTTGCCCACCTCGGGAGAGGCAGAGCTTCTTACTTCCAGCCAGCAGTGGGCTGTGAGCAAGGGGCTTTGCTGTCATCTCACTTGGTAAAAAGCAGTCCAATTCCTGGAAGGTTTTCTGTCTAAACAAGTGCAAAAAAAAAAAAAAAAAAGCTATCAACTAATCCCAGAAACAAAAACACTGAAGTCAATTACTGTCATTACCATAATCAGGAGAGTCATAGTGAGTGTGAGCTCAGTCACATGGCTCTCCTCTTTAGAAGTGAAGAAGACTTCCATGATGGTGGAGAATCTGGGGACAGATTAAGTAGGTTATCCAGTATCACCATGGAGTGTGTGGTAGACTTCAGAATTAAACTAGATGTTCATATCCCATGTATAGCTTTTCTGGTGTTTTTGGTTTGTGTGTGTGTGTGGTTTGTTTTGTTTTGTTTTGTTTTTTTCCTTTTTTTTTTTTAAATTTAACTTTCTGAAATAGCTCTGCTTTAGCCTTTCCACATGCTGACACAGCTTTCTTACTGGGGCACAAACTTCTGCTACATCAGCGTATGTTGGTTATCATAGTTAGGTGGATATCTGCAGATATATACACTTCTGTGTATATAAGGGGCAGTTCCCACTAAAATAAATTGGAAGTCTATTATTAATATCATTGACCTTTACCTCAGACCTGTAGTAAAAGTGTTTGCACAGATAATTGAAAACTTAGCTTGTAATGTGACCATTGCTGCTTGTTTGTCCTCTGCCCAAGCTTGACAGCAATTGGGTTTTGATGGGAGAAATGGCACTGGTGGCTTTGAGATGGCCGATATCTGTGTCTTGAGAAGGTTCAATCTGTTTTTGGACTTTTGTGATACTGGCTTGAAATCTGCCCAGTAAACTCAAGCCATTCGGGACAGACTTCAGAAACAATTTGACCAATATAATTTTATGTTTGTATGAGTCATCCAAGTGTTTTGTTAAGTCTTAACTTAGTTTAGGTTGTAGTCATTCACTGGGACACCAATAAGAAAGAAATATCCTTAAAGAAAAAACAGCTAGTGACTCAAAATCAAATCCTGCTGATATTTCTCTCCCAATAAAATTGGTCTCACTGATATGAAGGCAAATTCTTCACATTATACATAATATGATATACTATAATACATAATAGAATATATGTGCACACATAAAACCCTAATGCTTTAAGAACTAGGATTTAGAAAATCTATAGGGAAACAAAATTGCATTCATTGCTGGGCACCCTATTACCAAAGATAAACTGGAAGGACTTCAAAGAAGAGACATTAAAGTGACTGGGAATCCAGAGGTATTGAATTATGGCGAAGGATTAAAGCACCTAAAACCTGTATCTAGGAAAAAATGAGGAGGTGACTCAGGGCTCTGACTCACATCAAAACTGGTACCATTTTTGACTGATGTATGAAGGTAAATTGAAGCCAGGACCGGTTTACACTGGCAGCTGAGCTGTCTCCACAGCGGGGCTGGAAACCTCGAAAGGCAGGGCTGGAAGGGGCAGCCAGGGCAGATATGTCATCATGCTGCCCGGGACAGCTGCTCCATCCAGAGAAAGTGATTCCCAAGCAAAATGCTGACATCAGGTCAGGAAACTGCACCCAACAACCTGATCAGCAGGAACTTTGCTTTTCGAGTGTACTGGTGACAACAAGGCTGGACCCTGAAGGGCTGCTGTGTATTGAACAGCTGAGAAGGTCCAGGTGCCACTTTCTAGGTGCTGTTGTCCCTGTGTGTGGCAGCAGCATTACCCCAGGGGCTGTGCTCCAGCTGAGAAGCTCAGGGATGCAGCAGGAAAATACAAGTATCCTGCAAATGGCTGAGACAAGGGAGGAATGAAGTCATCTGCTTGTGGACACACAGTTTCCAACAGAGGCAGGGATCCAGCCCAGACCCTGAGATCCAGGTATGTAACCAGAACAAAAAGTTCCCTTCCCTCCTAGCACAGTCAGATTAGAGTGAATACTAGGAATATGTACATGTTAAATCAGAAAAATCAGAATCGCAACAGCAAAAATTCTTGATGGTAAGACGTCACCTTGTGAGTGGACTGCTTGCTCTTTTCTCTGTTTTCTTTTTCTTTTTTTTTTTTTTTCAACAGACATTTTTCACAAGAACTCATTTATAAACTTCCTCCATGCCCCTTGGGAAGGTTCTTGTTGTAGGACCCAAAGGCCATGGTTCCTGTTAGGCAAGATTTTTATATTTAAATGCAGCAAAATCATATTACAGGAAATAACACTACTCACTATGTTTATCTTTGTCCTCTCAGACAGGTTGGTTGATTTAACATACCTTTTTCACTACAAACAAGAATTATTACTTTTCAGGTATTCTCTAACAAATAAGGGTGTCTTTTCATAATGAAATCCTACCCTCAATTTTAATCAGTCACAAAGTGAGATCTACTTGTGCAAGAACATAAAAAAAATTACTTAAAGGTCAAGATATCGATATTATATTATAATTTTAGGTGCAAGAAGATCCATTGACTGGAGCTCTATTAATAAGAATCTCTGACTTGCATATCCAGGCACATAAAACACAGCATATCAGATGCTGATACCACTTTACTCCAGTGTGTCTTTTATGGGGACTGACTGATAAATTTTTCAAAAAGGAATGGACTCTGTGCATAAATTCTTACTGAATCAGATCACCAATTGCTTCTGTTTCCCTCATATTTGGAACTTCCTCTTCTTATTTTGTTTAGGAAAAAAGTGTGCTTATCCCACTTAAAACCATTTCCTTTTTCCTCTTCACTAAGTGAAAAAGCAGAAATGTGAATTAGTAAACATAAAAGAGCTATACATCTGCTGCAACAACTTATTGTTGGAAATCTTGAATCCTAATTAAGGGAAAGAAAAGAAAATGATCTTTGGAAAGTGATAATGTTGTAATATTTTATGTATATGAGCTTTTGGAAAACTGCAACGACTTTTGTGTTGAATTTAGAAGTGAAAAGTAAAATATTAATGTAAGTGAAACATGCTTCAAGCAAAGAATAAAGCAATGAATCATGTTAAATGAATTTTTGAAGGACGTGCAAAGGATGTGTTCCTATTCCTGAATGGTTAGTTTCTTGCGAAGAGCCTGTTAGATTGAAACCGTATCTGTCATGTGCTGTTTAATGAAAGAGCAAGATAAACTGGGGAGACTACAACAACAATGAAAAACCAGAAATCCATGAGACAGGTTTTGTAGAGCACTTCCTCAGGGAGAGGAAAGGCAGGAGGGATGAATTGCTAATGACTAGAAGTAGAACATTTGATGACATTACCAGGCAATGTAAATATGGACTAATGGCCTCATCCTGCAACACCTCTTCTGAGGTGCTGAGTGAGAAGCCTGAAAACTGACCACAGCCAGAAGAAACCTAGACAGCTTTAGGATGAGACCTGGAGTTACTGGGAATGTGAAGCAGGATTTCAGTCCCTGCCAGCACTGCTGGTTACAACATGGGATCTGGTCCCCAGAACAGACAAACTCCAGGAGTCATTGTCCTTGTCATGCTTCTGTCTAGGGTAGCCCAAATTTCATGGGTTTCTGTACTAATTCCTGCTTTAAAGAATCTCATTCTTACAGTTACTTAAGGAGATATTCGGGTCCCTAAATACAGGTGTCTTACAGCCACCACTCCATAAGGGCACAAGTCTCTTGGGGGGGTCCTCTGGCATCTCTGCTGGCTTTGTGCTCATGTCCCAGGTCTCCTCAGAGGTCCAGGACACACTCAATACCTACAGCTAGGCACCAGCACTGTTGTTTTGGTTCCAGCAGGAATATCTGAATGCAAGAGGCAATTTCTCTCTAATATTCCCACTGCATTTGTGCAGGTGGAATGTTCTTGGCTTAGTCTTCTGGAGGCTGGAATTCTCCCCGGATAAGAATTGGTCTGGATGCAGCAACTTTTTACAGAAGTAGAATGGATCTTAGACGTTGAAAGTCTACAAAGAGGAGAGTACTCATGGTTACTATGGTTGTCTAAAAAAACCAAAACTACCATTGTGCATTGGAAAAGAAAAGCAGTAGCTCTGGCACTGGAACAATATCATGTAAGTATTCTTTATGGGTCTCGGGCCAAATTCAGCTATTTTTTATGTGCATTCTCCTTTTGAGTGGCTGGTGTTCTTCCCATCGATATGAGAGCACATTCCCTCTTGCCATTTTCCCTTCAGCTGCACAACTCCTTCTTCAGGTATGGCAGCTTTAAAACAACACAAAAGTACTCTTTAACCCGGCTGACCTTTAAGCACATGGCCTGTGAAAACATCGTCTTCTTTATATCTACCATACTCTGTATATCCAAGCACACATTTGACATTTATGTTTTCCTGAGGCAGTAAATTTTCCTTCTGCTGACATTGAAGTAAATGCTTTAATCAGAATAAATCTGACTCTTTAAATCAGCTAATTACATCTATAGCAAATTAATTACTAAAAATGGTTGTGCTTAAGGAGGCTGGATGTTTCTATTATTTATTGAGTTCATGACTGGTTTTTTTATACAGTTTCTCAAGAGGTTTGATCTCTGCACAGTTGAATAATTCCAGTTCACTTTAATGGTACTAGTGTGTGGGTTAGGCATTATTAGTTTGAGTCCTAAAATTAATGTGAAAGCTACTGCAGGCAGCAAATTTCTGTGCTCCCAGAGAAAACACAGGACTGGACAAGGATGAAGGGAGTCGTCTTTAACTCACATTGTCTACAAACCGGATGCTCCTGGGAGCAGGTGACATTTGAGCCCTTGCAGAAAGGGCCCTGGGCATAGGTGCAGCCTGAGCATTGTGGTCAGCCTGCGGTTGGAGGTGGCACGTTGTTCTGCTGAGCATGGGGCTTGAGGCACGGGCTGTGCCAAAACATCTCTCTGCTACCAGCCTTGCACCAGCCATGGCTCCACCAGGAACTGACCTGCTCCTAGAACATTCTGCAGGTATGGCCACTGAGCCTAAACTGGAACCTGTGAAAAACTTCCCTGCAATTTTTAGCAGGAAACATGTCCGGCCTCCGTAACAACAGTAACTGTCACAATTAAAGACACACTTTAAAACTTCATTTTGTTGAAAAGGAAGGTTTGGCTGTTTGGAGAAAATGCCAATCCAAACCTTTTTTTGTGAAAGAAGCCTTTAAGGACTTTCAAAACCTGCTGTAACTAACTTAGCCAAACTTCTGAAGATCTCTTTTCTTCCATGCAGATGATCAAAACAAGTTCTCTCTTCTTCTATTTGTTATGTATTTCACAAATTTCTGCCAATCATCCTGAACATGAGCAAGCACTTTAGTTCATACTTTGTTATGAAAGAATGTATTTTCCAATTTTTCCAGGGTTTTCACAATGTCTTTCCCGTAAGTATAACTGCTGTTGCTCAGAAAGCAGTGAGTTTGGCCCAACCTCTTTCACAGATGAAAACCACAATGGGAAATCAAAATAAGACCTTCCCCCACACTGATGGACTCCCATTGTTTAGGTCTTTGTTTCTTTCCCAAAATAGTTTAAGAACAGAACAGGCTGTATTCAAACCCATCTGCCCCAGCAACACCTGCAGCTCAGTGTTGGGCTGTTTCCCAAGACATTATTGAACACCTAACTTTAGCATCTTTCCATCAGAACTCCCACTCCCTTGGTTAAAATGATGGTCCTCAATTGCAGTGGGTCTGGGGATGTGTCTGAACCCATACAAGGATGTCCCACGCTCGCTTCTGGTTAACTCTAAAAGGTTTGGACCAGCAGAAACGCCCAGCATCACTGGAGGAGCAGTGTGCCCAGTAACTCCAAGGGCCTTCTTCCCTGTGCAAACCTGCGCTGAAGTCAGTGATGTGACTTATGTTTAAAATAGACGTTGTTCAACTGAGAGTGGTGGTTCCGGGCATTTCACCTCTTCTGAAATCTGCTTGAGGGTGTGGTTTTGGGGTAAAATAACATTGTCTCAGAATCTATATGGATGCTGAGGAATTCCTCACTCCACTCAAAACAAAAGAAAACAACACAAGAAAACAAATAAACACCCTCCAAAACAAAACAAAGACCCCCTCAAAAAAATCATACCAAACAAAAACCACACCACACAGAAAAAAGCCCCAGAAGCTAACTGGGTAAGGAGCAGACATCAGCTGGATAAAAACAACAGCAGTTGCAGATTCTTTGTAAGTTTGATGAATAAATGATTTGACACTTGCTTGCAAAACTCTGCATAATTATTGAGGTTTTACCCTCACCGCTACAATGAAAAGCAAGTGAGAGATTAAGCGACTGATTCACCATATACTTCAAACTCTGCCGAAGGGTGGAAGCCAACAGAGCTGCCAGATTCCTGAGGTCATGTTCAGAGTGAGATAACTGTGTCCAAATCTCGTTCCGAACATGAGTTTGCCTTCTGGTATGCATGTGAAACCTTTCAGTATCTCCATTGACTTTAATTTTCAGTTTTTCGAAGAATTGCGATTAACAAAGATTTCACATCTGTAGGTGCAGGAGGGTTCACAACCTTCACAAACTGCTGTGAATTGTGTCACTACACTAGCTTGTTTCCTTCTCTTAAAATTTCATCCACACCCTCAAATATAAGCAAATTCTGTGTAAATTTGGACCTGAACTATTTAAATTGGCATCTAGCCTATAGACAAACGCTAAGCCTCAAAATAATGCCAGGAAGTGGGAATTTGAATCAATGAATACCTTGAATTTTTGAGGTTGTCAGAAACAGAACAAATAGTAATCATAGCTAATGATGGAATCATCATTAATAAATCCACAGATTTTTCCCATGGTATGCTGCTGCAGTGATACCAGATAGGTTTTTTTTGATGTGTGGATCTCACACTATGTAGTGAAATACTTACATTTCATCATCCCTGTTTCTTCAGTCACTGAGAAGGTCTCATGCCCAGGGTGATCACTTAAAATAGCCCAATAAAAAGGCCCCAGGTGGTCCAAGACATGTCCCTGTGCTGGATTACTGGGGGCACTGGCCACATCCAGCTCTTCCCGTAGGTGACCAAGGCCAGCGGAGGGACCAGGTGAGGGGCAGGTGCCCTGTGCTGGGTCACAGCACCGATGTCCCCGCTCAGCCCTGCCCCGGTGCACGGCTAGGCAGGCTAATGCTTTCCTAGAGAACAGGATTTTATATGTGGCCTGTGATACAGTTTCTAGACAGGCCACCACCCTGACACCTTCCTTGGGGGTGGTGCTGGGGCTTCCCAAAACAATGGGGAAGAGAAACAGGCACAATGTGCTCACAGAGGCACGGGAATTGGTGAAAGGCATCTGAGCAATACGTGAGACGATGGCTGGTTTTAACTTTTAATTAACTGGGTATCAGGTTAATTAAACTTCTGAGGCCAGAGGCAGGCTGTTCTCAGTAAATAATTCAGGGGATTTGCGTTCTCCAGCAGGTTGCAATAGACAGATTTGACAGCTGACTTTGCAAGTGACCCCTGTTAAGGCAGAATATGCAGCAAGTCTCTTCTGCTAGATTAAAGCAGGGTGAGAGTCACGCAATTATAGCTCCAGTGACACTGTGCTGGCCTGAAGCATTTACAACTTAAAGACTCACTGAAATACCATAGCACACTGATGTAATTTTTATTTACCAGTATAGCTCAGAATTAAGTATTCATGTACCAAATCTCCACTGAAAATGTATAAATGAGGCATTTATATTTAATATTTTAGAAGATCTCAGCCTGAATCGTGAAGTCTTAATTCAACAAAAGACTATCCTCTGACTACAACTGGAGCTTTGTCACAGTAAGGCTTGAAGGGTTTAGTCTTAGAAAGCAAGTAGTTTTAAAACCACTGGCAACTGGATAAAACTACCTGTTTGGGAAATTCAGAGCCACATTTGTATAGCACTAGCAGAAATGCTAATACCTTTTTTTCTTGCAGATCAGTGACAGAAACAGAAGTATTAAAAAATCTGGTTTTTTTTAATAAGTGTTCTACAACTTTAATGTTTGTGTGTAGATTTGTGGACATGCTGGATTTGCCTGTCTGTAATCATTATCAGACAAAAAAAGACTTTAAGGTAACTATTTGGGTTAAAAATGATAACTTTCTAGCGATCATCTGCACCCTGTCATTTTGACTTCTTAAGCCTGAAGTTCGCAGTGCCTCAGGCGAAAACATTACTGTTACCGTACGTTAGATAAGATGCAGCCTGGCTTTTCTTCTATATAATATTTATTGTATATTGGGCATTGCTAAAGTGGATCTTATTTTAACTGAAACCAGATTTTCTGTAGTTAATAGAGTTAGGAATGGTGTATTATTTTCCAACTTGGATGGGTTATTAATACTTATAAGTTGTGAACATGGAAAGAATTCCCATAAATCTGCGCAGTGTACTGCAGATTATGGCTGAAGAGATAAAGACGTATAAAAAGCTGCTGAGTGCTTGCATGTTGCATTCAGACTCTGTTCAAGGGCCCAGTTCTGTTCTGTGGCTCTGGGGCTCCTGGAGGAGATGCCTATGTGGGGCTGCCAGCAGGACCTGGGGTCAACTGTCCTCCTCCCAAAAAGCCGCTATCCAGCCCTGTGTGTTTTCTGCATGTGTCATGACAGCCCTCTGCCTCCCCAAAGGGTGCGGTTCAGCCAAAAGCGGGCGGATTTACCAGGACATTGAAGAAATGTTAAAGGACTGACAAGTGATTATTTTTTCCTATCCGTTTTAACAAGCAGAGTGGGCTGAATATTTATTCTGTGTTGCTCAAAGAGATGAGCACCATTTTCAAGTCAAAAGGCCTCACTCCAGTTAACCAGTACTATATTCAGACTTCAGTGTCCTACATCAGATTTTTGATCTAAAGACATTTATATACACCTGTGTGTGTAAAGCTGGCATTTTCCCCTGCTGTGCCATAAGTAATTAGGGGTAATTTCTATCCGGGCTCCTCTTTTCAGTTACACGCATGCCTCCCTTGCATGCACAAGCATGGCATTCATTCAAACCAGGTGCATACAGAAAATAAGTTTGCTCTGAATATGTATTTAGGTAGCAGTAACTCAGCCTTCCAAATTCTTCTGCTAAGGTGTTCAGGGCTTTGTGTAAAACCCGGGACAGACTCTCACTCTTATTTTTAATTTCTCAGTCATCCTGTTCAGGGATCCAAAGGAGATATTCCCACGATGCGACCACTCTGCTGCTGCCTCGCTGCATGGCTTTGGGCAACACAGGGAGCGCACAGCACTACAAGGTGCTGAGTGCTCTTATCCCCTTCCAGCAAAACACTTAAGCGTGTTATTGAAATCAAAGGAAGGTCTCACTGGCTTCAGTGGAATCAGTGCTTGTGCTTTCCTTGAACAGGTCTGGAGCATTCAGTACCTTATTAGATCCAGCCCTTTATATTTTTTTTCCAGCTCTCTCTTTCCCTCGCTGTCTGTAAAAATGCAGATAATGGTATTCAACTTGCAAAGATTTTTTTTTTTTTACTCTATATAAAAGAAAATCTCAGGAAAGTGAATCATAAATGTCAGTGCATTGTTTGGGGGAAGTGTTAACAGGAAATGTGATATATCCAGTCTACTTACACAATAGCAATTACCATCATTCTTTTACATCTTGTCTGCATTTATTCTCACCACACTGTGCAAGGTCTTTATGGATGTATAGCTAAGGGAAGCTAAGTGACTTCCATAGGTCACAAAAAATAACATGGCCATGCAAAGTCTCAGGTATCCTACTCAGGCTGTTACTTATGAATTGCCTTAACTAGGTCCTATAAATAACCTGGGTCCCAATTCTGCTTCCACCTACACTCCTGTAATTCCAGCCCATCTATTTATGTGTCACTGCTCTATGTCTCTTGTAGGAAAGTTTAGAATTGAACTTCAGATTCCCTGCTGCCATATCTCATGTTTGATAAGGAGATGATAGATTAGATCACTAAAGCTGAGGTTACATAACTAAAGTAAGACTTACAGCAGACATAAGTACCAAAGTAAACAGCTCTCTCTCAGAGATTTACAGTTGTGTTCTACACAAATGTGGAAGTGGTCTTATATGTGTCTGCATATACATTAAGCACTGATCATATCTGACAAAAAAAGCAAAAGTGGAAACCTCCTCTAAGGCAAGATCCCCAAATGCATAATTTAAGGCACAGGATGTGTGGATGGTCGCATCACTTACACCAAGTGCTCTGGGATGCACAGCTGCAGTTTTCTTCTTCTCAGCACTGACAGCTTCCAATACGTGGTGATTGCATAGGGGTGGAGGTTGTGCCTTGTGCTTTCTTAATGTACTCTACGACAAACTGAAAAATCAAGTTTTTGTTATGAAAAATGTAACTAGTTGATGTTAAAGACAGGACACATGTCTGCGTGGACCTTTGGCCCTGGTACAGGTACTATTATGGTCTGATGAGTTTGTAATTGTCACATTCAACACATGAACATGGTGAAGAACTATCCAAACTGTTTAGCAGGATGCAACAGTAGTTTGAAAAATAATGAATGTTTCCATTTTGAACCACATCAAAGATGTAAACACTGGCCTTTCATTTTGTCTTCTGATGATTTAAAAATACAGTAGCTCTCTGGAAAATGCTATTGAAATATTTGCCCTCAGTCAAAGTGGGGTATCCACACACCTATAGGACTCAGATCACTGCGGGAACTCTGTGTGACAACCCTGTTGATGCTGCTAAAATTCTCTTCCAGGACTCTGATTCACCAGCACTGTTGAATTAAGTTGTGGTGACTGCAGAAGCTAGATAGAAGGTGCCTTCATCAGCCAGAACAGCTACACCTGTTGGGGATTTTGAGTTTAGTTCACAGACCAGCACAGTAACGTAAATTGAAATATACGCTGATCTTTTTGTTTGCATACCAGGCTGTGAACATTTAAGACTTCGGAACAGGCAGGCTGCCTGGTATTCCCACCTTCATGTAGATACCATAGCTTTGGTAGATAACTTGGCCAGGTGGGGAGCAGAAACTTCTATCAGAACTGGCAGAACCTGTGAACCATGGACTGTTCCTCCCCTTGTCAAACCATATCTCATCCACGTGGGTGTAATGAAGGGATAACTGGTCTAGAAATGTCTGCAAGTGTGTTGTGAACATGCACTTCAAAGAAAGCAGTGTTGTGAACTGTGTTTTGATTATGGGAAGTCCTTATGAGAGGTTTTCAAAGCATTCAGATGGTTAATTCATTGTTTTAGTGACAAACAAACAGGACTGCTCCAAAGGACTGTTTACATATATGGCTTTGGAAACTTGCTTTCAAAGGACATTTTTGATGGGATGGATTTACCTTTTTCACTGGATGTATTTTTCTCCTGGAGAATGTTCAACTATGTGCTCTGGATCTGGGGCTAACAAGTTCAACAAGGCTGGTGTTGAAAGATGGGTAATAATGTAGGTGGCAAGGTACCTGTCAGCGTAGTTTGCAGCAGGCTTGGTAGGCTGCAGAGACATGCCTTGAACTACCGGGAGTAAAGGGCATGATCCCAGCTTGCCAAGGTTTCAGTAACTCACCATCACCAACAAAAGGTAACATGGAGAGTGTCTTTATGTGGATGAGTCACTCATTGCAAGCACTGAAACAGTAGATAACATTTTAAAGAGCAGCTAGATGACTATGGAGCTTATGTGTCAGACATCTGCAGTTGCCATTATTATCTTCTGGAGTTGGAGTTAATTTCTAAAGGTGTGGAGCACCTACCTGTACAAGAAAATCTTAGAAGTCTAACTCACACATGGCAGCAGCTTAAAATTAGACCTCCACAAGGGATTGCCGTCACCAGTGCTTACTGTGCGGTGCTAGAGGAGGTTGCTGCGTTTATCTGAAAGGCAGGTAGAGAGCTCATGAAAAGGTTGTGAATCTTCTCGCTTTTTGTTCTGATCTACTATGGCACGCTAAACACCCTTTCAAATGGAAAGTGCAAGGATACCCACTCTGCACTCGAAGCAAGCTCATCGACTCAATGTGATAGACTTCCCACTAAAACCCGACCAGAAACTGGGCTGAGCTGAGATGTTCCTTGACCACAAACACAGGAGCTATAAGCCTATTTTGGGGAAGCTGTATGTGAGGCAGAGATACTGGGAGATGGGAAGGCAGAGAAGGAAAAGCCAAAAGGAAACAAAGTGAAGGGACTGTTGCTGCATCCGTGAGGGGGAAGCGATATTGAAAGGACTCCAAGGCAAGTTTGTAAATTATGAGCAAGGATAGCGCATGCTGTTTGCTTCCAGAGGAGTGGAAATTTATGTACAGTCACATAAATGAGTTAGATTGCAGCAAGAAATATTCCTGAATTAATCTTCCATTTTTTTCTCCAATAATTGCTCCAGGGTCTTAAGCTGCAGCAGATAAATACATGGTTACCGTTTTGTCCCCAATAGTCAGACAGTTTTTAAAGAAGGATACTAAATATTGAAAGACTGTTGTGTACACACGTGCATGCTGTCTTGGAGATCTTGTGTATGTATGTGCATTTTCCAAGCTCGTTCCCAGAAAGAACGGCGTTGCTCCACAGGCCATACAATGACTTAGTTATTGGGGAAGGCAATCCCATTGTGATTTCAATTGCGCCTGGAGTTATTAAAAAAAAAATCTAACATGGTTTTAATTGCTACGAAGGTTTAGTTACTTGTAGCCAGGAATTGAGCTCAAAATGTCTGCACTCCAGAGTTTAATTTGTGCAAACTTTAATATCTTTGTGCAACAAACCACCGAGGTATTTTTGTTTTCAGAGCAATATACTAAACCATTCTGACTTCTCCAGGCAGGATCAGTTTAAAGCTTTGATTACCTAAGCTTTAAATCCTTAATCTGTGCTTCGAAAAGGCAGGGGAGGGCAGTTAGTGGCGAGGGGCAGGATTTGCTGAATGTCCAGACAAGTATTTCCTAACAAAAACGAAAATAGATGTTCTGTGACACAGATGCACGTGAATTTGCCCGTGGTAAAAACACAGCAGCATGCTAATTTGGCGGGTGAATGCATGTGTGGCACACGCGTGGTCTCTAAAGCCGAGGACAAGTGTCTGTACTCCGCAGCCCCTGCCCCTTTTACCCTGCGCAGCCATGTGCGAGTAAATCACAGCTGTCAGTATGGTAGCAGCTTGATTAAAGTTCAGGGGTTTAATAGATCATTTTAAAAACCCCAAATTACTCCCACTCCCTAGTCGATCCACCTGGACCCTTGCCCTAGGTGCATGGCAGTTTTCAACCAGCGCTGGAGAAGCCAAGTCTGGGCCTGGGGTTCCTGCTTATTCCCCGAGGATCCTCACTGCAGACCTAGACCAACATTCTCAGCTGTATTTAATCTGCTCTGAGACAAGCTGGCTATGAGAAAATGCAAAGGAAAAGGCACATAAGCAAAGACATGCAAAAACTTGGACAGTTGGCCTGCTTTGTTCACTTGGTAAACTGGAGGCCGGCCAGTAACAGCGGAGCTCCCTTGGCAATACAAGTCTGTTCCAATTAATCGTGTTTAACCATTCTAATCACACTTTAGCACATTAATCCTATTTTCAATCCAAAACACATCTGAAAGAGCGGCATGTGGCCCTTTTTATAGCAACCGCAAATCAGATGTAACTGAGAGACATAGGGCCCTAGTTTACTCTGCACTTTCACTGAACTTAAACTTAATAAAATATGTGACTGAGTTGTGGTTGGATTTACTGCATGATGTTGATGCTTCCACATATAAATAGATCCCTTAAGTAACTTTAAAACCTGTCAGAAAGGGCAGTGAAAATTTGATTATAAGGTAACCAGTGTGTGTGTTTTCTAACAATGACATTGCTCCTCTGGCCAGTTGTATTGAGAGAACTTTTAAAGTTTAATCTGCTTATGGATATAAATGATGCTACACTTGAAATCGCTGCTCTACATTTTGTGTCTTTGCCGCTCTCAGCTACAAATAATTTTATGGTTTGCTTTAACCACGAAAACAGGATAAAGCTGTTACTTTTTGCCAAGCGTGCTTTCTTCTGGCGTTTAAAATGTTTTAAACCAGCAAAATTTTAAAGTTTATTGTATTCACCACGAACAAAGTGAAATACTATTTTTCATTGTACTCCTGATAAAATTTAACTGCTTTGCATCGCTTTTGTGTTAAAAATCTTTCTTTCGATGAGAGATGACCTTATTATGGTATAGATGCATAATGCTGCATTTGACCCAACTCTGTGAATTTATTTTAAACTGAACAACAGCCACAAGCAAAAAACCTTGTGTTCAGATATGTCCATCCCCAAACCTACTGATGTCTTTAGTGTCTGAATCCATGTTTATAGAGGGTTCAAAAAAAAGGCATTGAACTGTAAATTATGCAGGAAGGCATGTGTTTTAGCCTTGAATTTAGCTGTGGAGTGAGAATGAAGTTATCAATTCACGCTAAATGGAATATTTAGCAAGCCAAAATATGACAAGAAAAGGCATATAAGAAAGTTCAGGCTTAAAAAGGAAAATCTTGGACAATTACCAGGATTACACTTGATGTTTGGTTTTCTAAGTAAACACTTCTACCTTTTTATGTTACAAATAATAATCTGGAAAGATGCATTAGGGGAACTTAAATGCAAGCTAGAAATGAGTTTATCCAGGTAAGTAAGATTTTATTAAACAATTTAATTCATTCCAGTTCTTTTGGAAGAAATTGCAGGTTATGGTTAATGTAGTGTATCAGACAGGAATAGCATTCACAGAGCCACCTGCATTTAATATACAACTGTCAGAAACCTCTACTCACTACCACTTACCCAGAAAGAAATATGCAACAATTTGATCAACTCAGTATTTTTTAATATTAAAAAATAAAATTAAGAAAAAAATCTGAACACAATGAAAATACAGACTCAATTTATGGGATTTTGCTCTTCAGTAGAATCTATGCGGGGTTTTTTTGAGCTTATGGAATTAACTGTCATTTTGGCCCCTTTTGTACACTTAGTAGGCACTGGAAAATGCTATCCACTGGGACTGTAACTAAACAGAGAATTAAGACAATACAGAATTAAGACAATACATTCAAGGCAAGTCTCATAAATAAGCTTTTCCAAATATCATGAAATAAGGTCTGAAAAAATAAGTTAGTACTAGTGATGCCAAAACCTGAAAATCCTTGGGTTAAAGATCCGAACTGATGCATGGAATATTACAAAATTCCAAAACCTTCTAATGGAAACAGCCTATTTAGCAAGTATTTCTAATATTCTTCAAAAGCAGTGTGTTTGTGGTGAAAAAAAACAATTGGGTGACCTTGTATCTGTGGTTGTAGAGCACAAATGGTGAGCTAACTGTTTCGGCTACTCCCCACTGCTGATGAAGAGCATGACCCAAAAAACTCTGAACCTCTTTTTCTCCCCTTGCCCTGCAAAACTGGAACAACTTGAGAAAGGTCATAAAAGTCAGTTTTACCAAGGCAGGAGCTTTGAGATGCCCACTAAACCAGGTTGCCTTCATAGGAAGGTGGAAGGGGACGATCTCTCTAGTGGGAAGTTAGGAATAGCATGAGTTATTTATTTTTCACTATCATCTGTACTGTTTCTTGCAAAAAAAAAAAATCACAGTTGAGTGACTTCAGTTTAGATTTTAAGTGCAAGCTATAGGGCAAATGGGCAGAGTGGCAAGTACTTCTACATATCCTAGAAAATAAACTACAGCCAGAAAGTGTTTGTTCACTTGTGCTTCAGGCCAGTGGTGATACTTTGTCTTCTGCAAAGCAGAACCTCTAAGGGACAAGGGGTTTAATGTATTAATCTTTCCCCTCCTGAAGTTCAGTGAGGTTTTTGCCATCTATTTCAGCAGAGCCAAGATTAAATCAAAACCTACCTACGGTCCTATTTCTGCCGCAAACTTTAACAAGTACCATGGGACTCTGCTGAACCAGGCAGAGGAAAGGTTGATAGTTTATTTCCTTTCCTCTATTAGGAAACCTTTCCATAATTTGTAATAATTCATCTCCTGAAGGGAAGCTCTGCAACAGATGAGGAGTTGTCTGGTGCGTGCTGGCCAGGCGGCAGCGGGGAAGCCCCACGGCTCTGCACCCCACAGTCCGACTTTGGGCACCCCCTTCACCACTCACCTGCCCACGTAAAAAAATCCATCCACAGCAGCCTGAAAAACCTTTGAGGCCAGGCAAATCACAAATGCATTAGAAGTGGGTACCTGCTCATCCCTAATATCAGAGCCTCCTCACTGTGCCAATGCCTTCTTTTCATTGGCCCCCGGAAAGTAAATCCTCCATGGGCTGATCACAGAACTGTTACCTAGATCTTAAACATAGATCTTAAACCACATCTTGAATTTCAGTCAAAAAATGTTTGTTTCCTTTAGGCCAGGTTTTTTCATTGTACTAGTACAGAAACTCCTCACATCTTCCCAAATACTTTGTGTGTTCAGCAGGGAGACAGCACAGGTAAGGGTATTGGTAACTGGTACGTGTTTAAGTATTTTGACATTAAAGCAGGTAAAGAAATTAGAATTTGGTCAGCTTTTTAGAGAGGCTATTCCTGTTGCTTAAAAATGTATTTATTTTTAATCATTGTTTCAGATAAAGGCAGGGTTAGAATGTAAACAAAATAACTATGAAAATACAAGTGATATAGTAAGAAACAAAGGTGTAAGTGTAGTTACTTGGTCATCTCCTGGATTATATGATGCAGTTGATTCCCTAAGATCAGCATCACACTCCTGGTCTTCATAGGGGATCAGGATAGGAAGACCTAGATTATTTGCTTAGTTTCACTGATACGAAACTGGAGTAACTCCAGTATTTCAGATTTGGATCCAAATTACAGTATTTCAAATCCTGTAGTAACATTATTATCCTCTAGGCAGCCTCTGGAGCTTATCCTGATTAATACCCATGTAAATAAGATCACAGCTTAACTCCCAGAATCAGTTTGGAAACTTTTTATAATGCTAATTTTAATTCAGATTTAGTTGATCTCTATTCTTCTCCAAACTCGTGTCTTAGCAGTAGGTGCAGCTGCACCCAGTGGTGTAAGAGCTGCTGTGGAAAGTCCCTAATTCCGCTTCAGGAAGGGTGTAATCCCTTTGTTTCAGGTTCTTCAAGAAAAAAACTCCCTTTAAACTGGATGCTTTTATCTTTGTCCTGGGATAAGACTTTTGTACCCAGGCTGTTTCTATTGTCTGGAACAGAAAAACCTTGAATTCATATCTAACCTCTTGGAATGGCTGAAAAACTCCCGTTTCAGACACAGTCACGTATTCCACAGGTGAATGAAAGGGACATCATGTCATGGTCCTGTTGACTACATGGTAAATGCTTCTATACAGATTTTGTGTTGAACACACTCATATGGCTCAGCTTGCCTGTTCATTTATACTGAAGTAGAAACCAAGAAGAAACCAAGGACCATTGCCATGAAAAGATGGGCCCAGTCCTCCCAGAGGACTCAGCTCGAGCTTAAGGCATGGATGCTCTTTACATTAAATGGGCTTTAGCCCACTTTCTTTCCAAAACTTTTGGATCAACAGACCTCTATCAATTCTCAACACTTCTCACAGATCATATTTATAGTAAAATGTTTAACTGAAACACGATTAAATTCGATTCTTGGTGTGGCCCAGCCATGGATCACTTACCATGGCCTCATGATGTCCTCTAATGAAAAAAGGAAAACAATTACATTTACGACTTTCTCTTCAGTAGGCATGACAGAGATGAAGATCCTATTAAAACTGCTGATTGTGTTCCTACCATTTCCTTTAAAAAAATTCTTATATGCACCATTTGTTTTTTGACTAAGGAATATAAGCTCTAGATGACCTACAGACCAGTCTATATGACAGATAATGCCTGTTTGCCCAGACTGAGTTGAGTATATAGTGTGTGTCACACAGTAGCAGGATTGCATAGGGCACCTAGAAAAAATGCTGTAGCCTTTATCTTAAGAGGAAGCAGTACACAGCCTGTGTATATGGAAGTACAAACAGGCACCACCCGGTGTCAAGAGACCACATCTAAAGACATCAGACTGAATTTCTGAAGTGTGGAAGTGCGTGAGACCTCAGTCCAGGACAATTCTCAATTTGTCTAGAATATTATAAAATTGGCAAGAAAACTTGTTTCCTGACAAAATACTGCATGACGGCTGAGGCCCCAGGGAATAAAGGTGACAAGGCAAGTAGGTTTTAGGCATGAGAGCTTCAAATCAGCCAGGCAGTGGTGTTAGAAAGAGGTCAGTGTGGTGTTAAAGGAAACTAAGCCCAGTTTCAGGATTCTGCTTGTGACAGTGCTCGCTTGTGGCAGTGTTTTACATTCGAGCAAATTATGTATTTCAGTTGTGGTAGAGTCACATAGTTTTGCAGGCTGGGTGGTACTAATACATACTTTTCAAACTAGCTAAGCATCTGCATTTATATTGCTCAGTAACAGTATTGTAGTTCAATCATTCGATATTGTGCAATAACAATACTGCAGTGCTTAGGCATCCCAGGTATGGACAAGAACTACAAGGTGCTGAAAAAATACAGGACAAAGTGACGGCCCCTGCCCTAAACACATGGTCCTAGTAGATAAGAGACAATAGATGTGAAAAAATTTTGATCAGTCAGGCCAAGTTAGTCTGAGCAGTTATTGGACAGTACATTAGTAAATTCATTTTACATTTCTTTGTTGCTGAGCTGTATAGAAATTGATAAAATATCTTATTCAGAATTGAGATTTGTTTTCACAAATATTTTAGCTTATTTTAAAAATTGCTGGGAAGTGTCCTAACAAAGTGTCTGTAACCCTTTGCACAGGATAATATGAGGAATATAGGCTTCTTTATAGTTTCTTGAGCACGACGAATGTTTCTTATGCACACACATGCATTAAATAAATAAAAAAAAAGAAGTAAATAATTTCTGTAACAGATTTGTATTTAGACCAAACCAAAAAGACAGGTTTTATAATCAGCTAGTCATTATAGGTGCAGGTTAGCAGCCTTAGGGGTTTTGGATAGGGAGAACCGTCATAATCCCATCCGCAGAGGGATGTTCCCTTATGTGTTTAGTGATGCTGTGCATTGGTCTCACAGATCTCAGGGATACATGAATTTTGTGGTACCCTTAAGGAACTTCTGCTGCCCTGTGTGTTCCTCTCTGATCAAACTTTGGCAGAATGACAACCAAAGGAGAAATGCAGTCCATCAGCCAGCCTTGTGTCAAAGTCGCTGTGTCACTGGAACATCACAAAGTCTTTTCACTTTGGGTGAGAATTTCAACCAGCTGCATTTGGCCTTTTCACCCTTGTCTGCAGAGACACAAATACATTGGAGTGCTTGCACATTAACTCAAACACGGCCAGGGCTGCCCTGCTATTTTAAAAAAGGGAAAACAAACCCTAAACGTTGTTAGGGATGTAGTTAAAATTAGAAATAGATCCAAGTGGAAATATGGGAAATTAATCCATTTTGAAATAGAGGCTGAACCCATATTTTTACCCTGCTTACGTCTGCAGCTCTGAAAAGAGAGTCTGGGATGTGTTTGAAATGCACATGGGAGGTTCGGGGCAGGCCCATCCTTAACTGCACTTAGCAATGGTTCCCACAGAGCAAAATGTAGACTCACAACTGAGACAGATGTATATTTTCAGCCTTCTAGAGACCAAGTCATTTGGTTTAGGCCTTATCAAAAGAAGGGTGCAATGCATTTGATGGCAGGACCATCTGTTGGAGATTTAAAAAGAGAGGACTCCATACCCTACGGCTCGGATATAAAGATGTGGCCTCCAGCACTGTACCTCAGTCCTTGTTCTCACCTGGCTGTGAACCAGCGGGGTGTTTGCAGCAGATTTAGAGCCATGCAGACTTCATCCAGCATCGCTGCACTTCCCACAAGCCCAGCATCCCGAGGGGGCCGTAAGGGCAGCCACATGCCCTCTCCTAAACTGCTTCCAAAGTACATTTTTAACAAAGCTGCACCAAGCTATTTTTTTTTGTTTTTTATTTCCAGCCCGACTATGCCTGATGACCAAGACAGAGAAACCCAGGTCAAACTCACTGTTGATTTGCAGAGTTCAGGAGACTGGAGATACTTCTTTGCTAGTGCATCTGGACTCTGGAAGCAGTTCAGCTGCTGAGCTCCACCATGAAGCTCTCTGAGCAGCAGAGGTTCACTGCTACTGCCTGGGCAAGCTGAGGTGCATCTCTGCCCTGCGGCAGTGCATCTTCCGTCTGTAACCACAGCCTGGACAGTGCTGGTCTCTGGAAAGCAAAATGATATCCACAATCATTTCTTTCCATCCTATCCCATCTCTGTTTGAGCAGGCGCTTGGGTAACAGGCCTGCTCTGCATTTTCAGAAGGACATGAGAAAAGCGGGGCTTTTCAAAATCAGAGGATGGGCTCAGAGCTCACTGCTGAGGTGTATTTGTTTGGGTTTGACAAATTTAAGTTTTCCTTTGCAAGCCCAAACCTTCTTTTTGAAAGCCTTTGAATTCCAGCCTTGAATTCCAGCTGCCTCAATTTCAGGCAGGCAGATTTTGAGTCAGATCCCTGTGGTTTTGGTTTAGGGTTATATCCACAACTGAAATGGGCCTTAATTTAGCTAGTTCCTCTTGGGAAGAGGGCCAAAATATTGAGGTTTCTGCCATCTTGGGCACAACCTTCATAAAAAATGCTCCTGAAGTTTCTTTTCTGTCAAATTCAAGCCCTCCACGCTGCTTGAGCATGACATCCTAGGTTAAAATCTAAGCAGAGCAGATCACATTCTGAATCCTTGAACTTTTGTGAGTATTGGTCAGGCAGGGGTTATAGCAAATAGTGTTCACCCTGGACTTTGCTTCCTCGTTACTAGTTGAGATTTGAGACAGCTATAGTTCTCACTCCTTCCTGTTTTCTGGCCTTGGGGGTTTTGATTAGGAAAAGAAATAGAAATGCCAGCAAAAGGAATGGAGAGAAGAGGAAATTGCCAAAACCAAACTGCCTTGGGACGTATCCTAAATGAAGTCGTACAGGAGAAGTAAAGCTGTGGCCCTATTGTGTTCATATTTTTGGTCTCACATCTCCCCAGTAGAAATGACAATATGCCATAAGCAAGTGAACACATGCTTTCATCTCACATTTTATTTTGTTTGTCCTGGTAAATGAGCAAACTGCCTCACACGCCGTTTTGAAGTCCTGCTTCATGTCTATGTGATAGAACCTGTCCTATTGACCACAGAGACAGATTCAGGGACTCCAGAGCTGAAAGCTGTGTGCTCCCGGAGCTGCCATGTAGCTCTTGGGCCCTGAGCGGAAACCAAGATCTTCCCAGAGAGCACTTGTAGGGCACAGAAAAGTGCTGAATGAAGGGTATGAGTCTCTTGGGGCTGGCACAGGACAGGGGTGGGAGAGTGCCACTGGTGATGTATGACAGTATAATCTCTGTAGCTCTCTGCATCCAAAATTTAGTAGCTGTTCCTTCAGATTGTGCTGCTTAGAGGAAGTTTTTCAAAAATTTTGACAAGATAAATCTTCTGGGGTTCATCACCGGATCTATTATTGCATAGCAGCAGCCCTTGCACTTTAAATAGATTCCCAAGGCCGACTTCCCTGATGAATAGCAACATCCTCTAGTGCAGGAGCGCCTCGGAGAGAAGAATGTTTTCCCAAAATGCTGTTCTGGCTGTTGGCTTTTTAAATATAGCCAAGAGTAGCTGCAGCAGCTCAGAAGCAACTGTAAGCCATTTTAGGTCCTGTCATCACTCGCTCTGTCTCCTCTTCCAGCTGGTAGCTCGTGTCACGTCCTTCTTTCCTTGTTCCAGAGGAATCTCCGGGTGTTCATAACTATTCCTCATAGCTTCTAATTATTTGATCAGTCCTAACATTTTCTACTCTTTCTCCTGCATGTGACTGGCATGGGTTGCTGCTTTTTCTCTAGCAAATTCAAGAGGGGAGCTCCTCAGAAGGGAAGATGGGAGAAGTATCTATATTTAGCAGTGTTGATACTGACCGCAAAATCCCTACTGAGCTTGTGTTGGGAAACCTGCACTGAGATGAATTTCAGTGTGAGCCTGGGCTGACTTTCTCTCCCATGCTTTATAGCTTTACCTGCCTGCAGAGGCACAAACCTTCTCATGCTCTCTGATTCAGCTGCAGACTACACATTTGTTATTATTTCATTTTAATCGTCCCTAGTAATTCTAGATTGCAAGCCACTCAGTGCATCTGGGGAAGTATGACTGTACAAAAGCATCTTTTCTCTAGTTGAAGCATTTTTTCTTTTAGTTATTGTTCAGCTTTTATTTTTCTTAAATCTTCACTTTTTTATCTTTACAAAGAAACATTGCATTTATTTATTTTTTTTCCCCTTCTAAGCTATCATTTACTTGTTGTTGAAATGGGGAGCACAGGAAATGGTAATTATGACTACTTTTCACATTATATAAAGATACTGCTCTGTCACAGCTGCTGGCCATATGACCAGCCTTTCTTTGGGGAAACCCTGCTTGGTTTCACAGCGTAATTCTGCACTCATCCAAAACCTGCCCATGGGCAGTCATGGGCTCTTATAAAATGGATGTTTTGTTATGAACTAGGTGTAGATGTCACAAAGAAATTTAAAAATACTGAAGAACCTGATATCTAGGTATAGGGAAAAAAGGGTATTTTCTGACTGGATTACAGAGGTAATGATTTTAGTGGGTAGTATCTTTCAATGTTTTAAACACTTGAACTAGGCAGAAAAACAGCATTAAATTTTGAATCCCATTCTTTAGACAAAAATGGGATGTATTCTAGTTTAAGGAGAGTTACAGGCTTTAGGTTGTGACATTGGCTCTATACTCAAAAAGCTCTGAGCCCGGTTCTAGAAATCTGCTAATGGACTCTTGCACAGAGAAAGTCAGTGAAATATGGGGGATATGGAGAATATGGAGATATGGGGATTTTTACATCTTCACATACCCCTTTGATATTTTCTGAAGCTCCCATAGAAGTGGGTGGAGTTGCACATCCACATCACTTACAGCTCTGTTGTAGAAACATCTACCATGTGGAGGGGACATTTTGGGGAGCAGAGGACCTGCAGGCAAGGCTGGGATTGGGCACCCTGTCCCAGCAAAGCGACCCCAGCACAGGCAACTGTGTCAGCCCTGGGCCAAGTGAGCATCGCAGGCAGGAAAATGGCTGACACCAGTGAGGGGGAAAACACTAACAGTTCTGCAGGTCTGCATCTCCTCCTGCTCTGCTTGTAGAGCTTTTGCAGTGGTATTTTCAAATGAATAAATATGCAGGCAGGAACCAGAAACCAGGCCTGCTATTTCTCCAGGGCTCAGCCCAAAGCACAGCTTTGTTGGTGGTTGGGCCATTCTGACATAAGAGGAGAGAGGTGGGTCTAAACCTACAGCCTGGGAAGAACTCTAGAGGAGGTCTTCTGCGTGATGAGCAGGTTTCATAGCCACTGAGTCACTTTGGGAAGCTTGGCTCCTATTGCTCCAGCCCTGGTTTTGACTGAGAGTAGCTATTGACTGCCATGCCCTCACCTCAGTGCTGCCAGTGTGTGTTGAACCTGCCAGCTGGAGGTGCTCATCAGTGAAGGAATGGCTGGTTTGTTTACTCCAAGTGGATTTGTTTTCTCTAGATGTTAAAAACTCAACTTTGCCTTGATTAGTGTCCACCTGGGCTTATTGGATAGCTGTGGTTTCCTGAAAGTTGTGGTTAAAACGAAGATTTATTCAAGCCCCAAGGCACCCAAGCATCCAGACAGGATTGCTGAGCTCACCTGATTGGGTTGCCAAATTTCACCCAAGGGATACAGGTCTCTGAGTACTTCCTTTGCATGGCTTCTCCTCCATTCCTATACTCACCCCTCTGTTCTGACATGACTCACGGAAAACCCAAGGGAAGCACCTCTGAGGGTGAAGGCCATTCAACACGATCCTCTCACAGCGTGGCCATGCTTGAATACATGAGGAGGACACATCAGCTGTGAAGCTGAAGGGGCACCAAGGAGCTGTACAGGAGCAGGAACACCACCCAAGGCTGCAGGAGATATGAGCTTCTTCAACTGCCATAGAGAAAATGTTTGCCTGCTTTAGTCCTCTGATGAATCAGCCTTGCTGTCTGTCAAAAAGCGTTGTCTATTTGTCAGTAGGCAGTTGTTTCTCCTTGGCTGATGGACAGACAAATGCCTGTGGGTAGGCAGACATGTGACATCCTGGATACCAGAGTAATTTTTTTCCCTTTTCCAAGAAATGAGGGAGTCGCTTTCTCTTTGTACTGACTGGGAGTAATTAACCACTTGCTGAATGAAGGTCTCCAGGCCTGAATTACAAACGAATCTGCTGCTATTATCAAGATTATTTATTTATATTTAATTCTTTAGGGCAACACTTGAAGAATATTCAAGAAAATGTAAAATGACAGTAAAAGCATAAGTCTCAGTTTTTGTCTCACTGGATGCAGACCTCCTGCTGACTTGCATTATACCCCAAAAGCAATTGTGGGATCAGACTGATGGTGTTAAGGGGTAGTATAGAACGTATACTGAGGTGGGGAGTGTGCAGAAATGGGTGAGTTTACCTTAAACGTACAAATTGCTGTTAGGCTAATAAAACAATACAATACATCTGGATTGATTTTCTCCTTAGTGGTGGAGGATTGGTCTAAGAGTGAAGCCTTGGTCATGGCTGACTTGGACATTTTTTAAACTCTTTGATGGGGTTTTCGTATCTTTTTCTCTTTTTCTAAAATCATGACAAGAGGAAAGCATTTATTACCAGGAAGGCTGCACCCCTAGGCAAGAACTAGTCATCTTTGATTTAACTTTCAACTGAAGTTGCTGAATTAAATGTACTTTTGTTTTTATCTGTTTGCATGGAAGGCTTCCAGATAAAACAACTGTTTTAGTGACCTGTGCACTTGTATCATGTTAATTAGGTTTGAAAACTCATATATTGTTTTCATAAGGCTATTACATTTTCTGTAATTAAATTAAGCAAAAAACAAGGATGCATGGCAATAATATTTATTATTAATACCAGACTCAAAAGGCTTACAACATGTGAATTGAAGGTAAGGGCCTTGAAGACAGCCTGAACTTGAAAACAATGTCAAATAACCTAGTTTTTCAGCAAGTCGTTACTGCATATATTTAAAAAAAGCATTTATAGAGTGAGAAACAGCCCATTGAATAGACAGCCTCCTGGTCCTTTTTGAAACTAGACTATTTCTAGGACCTTTACTGTCTGAATGGGAATGGAGATTTAACCTAGTTAAACGGATAGGGGTGTCATCTTGTGCTGTGTCATGTGTCCCAGCTGGGGATGAGGTCTGGGGATGAGGTCTGGGAGGCTGCCCCCATGGTCACCTTTCCCGGGAGTCGAGGAGGAAAGAGGACAGCATGGGAGCACAGGAAGGGGCACTTTGGTGGCCTGGCTGCATGAAACCTTCATGTTGGCTCCGCATAGGAACAGCCATCCTGTGTCGGGCCAATGCTAGCTCCCTATCCCACCTGCTATCACACTTTTGGTGGTAGCCAAGACAGATGCCTAGGAAGGAGTACCTGTATACAAAACAAGGCAAAAATATTCTGCAGAATACAATCCTATCTTCCAGTGACATTTTCTTTATGGGCTTTCTAAGACAGAGGCTGTCTCACATGGTATCTCTGAAAGTGGTTTCTCTTTTATTCAGTTGCTGTCTGAATTTGAGTTAACTTCTGGCAGTTGCTTACCTGCAGGTTGTATGAAGCACAATTTCCTTTGGTTTGCTCTAAATCTGGAACCTGCTTCTTTCTTCTCTTGGTCTGCAGCTCTGGCAAATGCATGCTGCTCCCGGTGAAAAGCATCTTAGTGTGTGTCCAGTCCTTCACAGGCAGGGTGGTAGGAGATGAACATGTATCTGTCCCATTCCTAGACTCTGCCAAGTGGTGAGGGCAAAATTTTGCCTTCAAAATACGTCTAAAATAAGTGGACGTTAAAATAGAACCACGCTGTGGCTCTGACCACAGAGATGAGAGCCAGCCTAGCTAACACATTGTTTGGGAGCAGATGTCCTGTATCCCTCTTGGTGTGCTGGAAAGCCACTGAGCTCCGGCTGCAGCTTAGCACAGCTGGGCTATCCCACATGGCCAGGGTCTGACACCAGCAGCAGGGTGGCCAGTGGCTTGTATTTCGTAAGATTCCTGGCATTTCACCCAAGGGCAAAGGCAAAGCACTGCCCTCAGGAAGGAAGAAGCCTGGCAGGGATCCAGGCTGGCACTGCCTGGCTGGGCAGCTCTGAGGGAAAGGCCCTGCAGGATCAGTGGGCAGGGAACTGGAAACAGACCTACTGAGGAGAGGCTTTGGGACCAGGGTTTGTTCAACTAGGAGGAGAAACAGGTTGGGGGGGACTGCAAAGCAGCCCCCTGGTACTTAGAGAGAGGTCATGGAGAAGATGGAGCCTGGCTCTGCTCAGCCTTGCATGGTGGGAGGACAAGAGGTGACCATACATTGAAACCAGAGGGGTTTAGGCTGGGTACAGGAAAACACTTTCTCCCTGTGAGGACAGTAAGAGGTGGGACAGGTTGTCTGGAGAGGTTATGCAGCCTCCATCCTTGGAGGTTCTCCAGACCTGTCTGGACAAAGTCCTGAGCAACATGGTCTGGCCTCATGGTTTCACCCAGGGTGTTGGACAAGAATCCTCCCCTGTCAACCTGAAATACCCTATGATCTTATGAAATATTTCTCGTGACTGAGAGTCACAGAATCACAGAATGTTAAGGATTGGAAGTGACCTCAAAAGATCACCCAGTCCAATCCCCCTGCCGGAGCAGGAACACTTAGATGAGGCTACACAGGAATGTGTCCAGGCGGGTTTTGAATATCTGCAGAGTAGGAGACGCAACAACCTCACTGGGAAGCCTGTTCCAGTGTTCTGCCACCCTCACTGAGTAGAAGTTTCTTCTCAAATTTAAGTGGAACCTCTTGTGTTCCAGTTTGAACCCATTACTCCTTGTCCTACCATTGGCTATCACCAAGAAGAGCGTGGCTCCATCTTCGTGACACTCACTCTTTATCTATTTGTAAACATTAATAAGGTCACCCCTCAGTCTCCTCTTCTCCAAGCTAAAGAGCCCCAGCTCCCTCAGCCTTTCCTCATAATGGAGATGCTCCACTCCCTTAATCATCTTTGTTGCCCTATGCTGGACTCTCTCCGGCAGTTCCCTGTCCTTCTTGAACTGAGGGGCCCAGAACTGGACACAATATCCCAGATGTGGTCTCACCAGGGCAGAATAGAGGAGGAGAACCTCTCTTGACCTACTAACTGCCCCCCTTCTAATACACCCCAGGATGCCATTGGCCTTCTTGGCCACAAAGGCACGGTGCTGGCTCATGATCATCCTGCTGTCCACCAGGACCCACAGGTCCCTTTCCCCTACACTGCTCTCTAATAGGTCATTCCCTAATTTATACTGGAACCAGGGGTTGTTCCTATCCAGATGCCAGACTCTACACTTTCCCTTGTTATATTTCATTAAATTTTTCCCCGCCCAACTCTCCAGCCTGTCCAGGTCTCTCTGGATGGCAGCACAGCCTTCTGACGTGTCAGCCACTCCTCCCAGCTTAGTGTAATCAACAGACTTGCTGATAGTACACTCAATTCCCTCATCCAAATCACTGATGAATATATTGAATAATACCGGTCCCAGTACTGACCCTTGAGGCACTCCACTAGATACTGGCCTCCAACTGGACTCTGCCCCATTGACCACAACTCTCTGGCTTCTTTCCTTCAGTCAGTTTGCAGTCTACCTCACTACCCAATTGTCCAGACCACACTCCCTCAGTTTAGCTGTAAGGATGCTGTGGGAGACTATGTCAAATGCTTTACTGAAGTCCAGGTAGAGTCTTTAAATTATCTTTCTTATGTAGTTTTTCTGGTGTCTAATAATGGAGCTTTTCTCACAGTGGGGAAAATTAACTGCAGTTTCTTCTCTCCAGGAGGTTGCCTATTTTCAGGAATCACAGGAAAGTACTATCTTAGAGACCTTCCACCTCTGCCAAGTTCAGCAGACCTTTGCTAAGGGGTTCAAAACTTTGAAGGCAGGAACACGCAGATGAACAGACGTAGATATACATGGAAACAATGTGGCTGAAAAAGCTTCATTTTCCTAGGTAAGTAGGCTAATAAATAACTTAGTTCATTTCTGAAAATGGACAAAGGTTTGAGTGAAATGTAATAATTGATAAACAAGTTCACCTGGCACAGAGATGTAATGATAATTGAGATAGGTAGTCCTTCCCTGAAAATAAATGCATGGCAGCTAATTGTGGTTGAGGTATGCTAAAGTACAAGCAGACTGCATGCCTTCTAAGCAGAGCATTTTGAATTGGCTTGAATGCATGCACATCAACCAACCAGAACTAATCTCATGGTAAACATATACTGTGCAACAGCAAAAGCCACCACTTGGATCCTCTAAAATTTAATTAAAAACCTATGAGAGATTTTTAGACACTAAATGACATTGATTATCAAATGTGGTCATAACTGTAGCAACAATATTTGCAATCTTGGGCAGTGACCTTTAGTGCTGTGTGTCTTGTAACAGTATAATTCTGGAGGCTCAAACATTTGCTACTTTACAGGGTACTTTTAGCTTGTTCTTACAATGGTGTCTTTACTACTCGGGCTCAGGTTATTGGTGGAAATACATTGCTTGAAGTATATTATTCTGTATGCTTACATCTAGATAGATATGTTGACCAGCTGCATTTTAATGCCTCCCAAAACAACAGCTGTCCTGCAGTATTACTGTTTAAGGCAGGTTTCTGAACCAGAGATAGAGGCTCCTCATAGAGGTCTGGCTTTTACCTTAACTCTGAAAGTCTTTGCTATCTCTTGACCAAAATCATGCCCGCATCTGTCCTGCAAAATCCCTTCCCTCTCCCTGAGCCCCACAGGCTCCTCTCCATCCCGCTGCAGGCTACCATCCCCCTGTGCCACATGGCCGTGCAGTCCCATGTAGCAGGACCACATGCACTGTACCCAGAACCTCTCCCTGGACGTTATTTAGCTGGGTCTCCAAAGCTCTGTTGGTGGTGGCCCCCATGCTCTGCTCAGGTGCATGGTTTTATGAAAGCAGTGTTGCCATGCGCTTCCCTTTTGCCTTTGCCTAACAATAAGCCTCCAGCTGGAGAAAGAAGCAAGATCTGCTCCCACTTTGCTCCTATTTTACATAATGAGTAGGCAGTAGTCACAAGATGACTGTCCGTGGTTTTGTTTTCATGTCCATAGAAAGAACAAAATCATTTCAGTAAAATTATTATATTCATTTTCTCACACTGCTGAAGTTGTGCTTTGAAAGCTTTCTGAATAAAACAATCAATCAGTGGCCTCATTTGGGACAGATTATGGATCTTTGGAAACTGTTTTGGTGTAAGGATGGCACATAAACAAAGCTTTTTTTTTTTTTTTTTTTTTCTGGACATCAACTGCTGGCAGACATAGATGAAAACGGCTTCTCACACCATACTGCCTATTGACATTTTCCATATGCTGGATTTTAAGATTATAGGGTTTTAGATTCTGAGTTTGCATGTTGTATTTTACATAATAATGAGTTTGTGTCTGAGGCTGAGTTGATACATGAGAAAGCAGAACCACCACCAACACCACCCAGAAAGCAGGGAAGCAACAACACACATCTTGGAAAGAAGCTCTCAGTGAGCTCTTAACATTTTTTCTGGGAAACATCTTCAAGCTCTGTTTTCTGTCCTGCAAATGCTATCTGCTTTTGGGCTGCATGGAGGGAATCTGTCTTCCTGCTTTGTGAATCTGTTTCCAGAAACCTCCTAGTAAAGAGTTTCTGAAGTTACATGTCAGATTTTTTAATTCCAAGTTATTTACTCTATTACAAATCATTCACACCAAGAAATTCTTATGTCAGTCGTCAGTTATAGCACGTTTGCACATCCTTGCCATCACAGAGTGGCCTTTTACTGCCTGTTTTAACTGTAGAAACATCACTCCGGCAAAAGGAAATCCTTGGGTAATGCTCTACAACCTTTGTTTCCTCTTCCTCTTCCTCTCCTGACTTTTTACTTCTAGCAAAATTAAAGTAATTGGTCTTTGTCACAGCTGAAAGCCCATTTGTAGATCAATGCAGAAACTGAAGTCCTTTCTGTCCCTCAAAAGTGTCTTAAATGTCTTCAGAGACACTTTTGGGTCATTTCTGCAGTCACTATGCAGCTAGTATTAAACACCTCCTTGACTGTACTGGTGTACAGAACCATCACAACCTGCCTGCTTCATCCGAATCTCCTCTCATCCCAGTGCTTCTCCATAGCTTTGTGTAGCACAGGCCTTGCAAACCTCACTGTTACACTGAGCAGAAAACTTGAAACTTGTCTGTGGAGGAATACACATTTTACACCTCAGATTCAGTGACTAGTTGTGCTTAAATTGAATTCACACATTTTTGTTGCTTGTAAATAGATTTTTCCAGTTGCCCTTGGAGGAAGACTTATTTCAATGCATATTCTCAAAGGAAAGAGAATAAGAATTCCCCAAGCTTTTCATACATACTTTTCATACCACTAAATATTAAGTGCTTTTACAAGCACTAAGTATTTGTATTGATGATGTGTTACTAATAAGACATAACATCTCTAAATAGCTATCTTTGGCACATTAAAGAACCCTGAGCTTAGGATAGGTATCTGTAGATGGATCTAGCATAGATTCCTGGTCACTTGAACTGAACAGACAAGTCCAAACACCTTCAGTAACGCTGGTTACATCAATTTTTGGCATTAGAAACAGAGGATTATAACAGTAGAGGATACTGCAGAACGCCTTGTCATTACTGTGGTATTGACTGACAATGAACACCGATCTGCTCTTATAAAGACCTACAGCAAAACTTTGGAGACACGAAACTGAATTCTTCAGCTTGAGGACAGCTGTAATTATAATGAGCTTGCAGAAAAAAAGGCTGCAAGAGTAGCCTGTTCTCCTTGCCAATCTGGGATTAAACATAAATGGCTCATAGTGAGGCGTAACACTACCTTTTCCTTGAGAGGAATGTCAGTTATCCAGCTATATGATAAATCATTACATGTTTATTTAGGGAATGGAGAATGAGAGAAATGGTCTTCTACTATGTGTTTACCCAATTTGTGTCCAGCTGCTTTAAGAACACCCTATTCCTATTTAGTATCTTAGCAGGCTTTGCTAAATCCATCTGTTCTAAAGCAGTATTGTATTAAGCACGAAATAAAGAACCCAAAGCAGGCAGCAGCTGCAGTTACCAACAAGAAGGCTATTGAAATCCACTTGGTCTAGCTTACTAGACACTTATGAGAAAGAAAGACTATTCTAATACATTTAAGGCCAGAACAAGCTTGTGTCTCCTTGGCTAAGACAAGCAACCCTGACAAACATAGCTGGTGGTCTGGGTGGCAAGAAAAAGAAGGACGATCTAGTAAAAGCTCCTTTGACTTCAATCGCAATATGGATTTTGCCCCATGCAAACAATGGGAGTATGCGAAACTAATTATCCACCCATTGAGGTTTTCTCCTTCACCTTGCCCCTTTCTAATTTCTAATGAATGTAGATAATTGCTGTGTTCCCACTAACACGCAGATTAGGCCTCTAGGATTAGGCTATGTGATTGAGTAGCTAATACTAAGGGTAAACGCCTCTGGTGTTCCTGCTAAATGCATTCTTGCTAGTAAGTTAAATAATCACTCTACTAAAGCATTACTAGAAGATTTAAATACTTGTTTTGGAGACTTCTAGTAGATTTCAATAGTTTCTGACATACTGTGACATGCTTCAGAATGTTCATTTATATACAGTTTGATTTCTTTTGATGATTGTCAACTTAAGTTACTAAAAAAGGAGAGTATTTTGTACAGAGGAGGGAAGGGGGTGGAGGGAAAGCAATATATTAGAAACATGAGTAGGTGCCCTGGTTTGTCCATCAGTCTTGGCATCATTTTCTTTATACATTTTCTAAAGGATTAGAAGTAATCAGTTCCAGAGGATGTGCTCTGGAGTATTGGCAGCGTCTACTTTCTTGGCAGTCATTGCAAATATTTTATACAGCTTCGTATTGTCTTGTGTCATACTGAGCACTGGCAGTTTGATGTAAACTGTGCTAACGTTTTAACGTCTATGGCAGTGAAGCTTTTCCCTTGCAGTGCCCTTCACTTTCCAAAGGCTCAGCACTGGTGGGGCCCATTCGGCGCGGTGGAAACGCACACCTGGGAGGAGCAGCAGGACCTCATCCTCTGAGGTGAGGCGCTGCGTGTCTCTGACCATTGCAGCAGCACATCTGAGCCCTCAGAGCCTCTCATTCCCAACTCCTGACAGAAGGTGTCTGGAGGCAGCAGGGCTGGAGCACTCCTTGTGTGGGATGTGCTCATTCCGCTCATGTTTACAGCTCTGTTTTACTCACCAGGTGAACAATAGCAAAGCTCCCCAACCCCTTTGTTTTAGCACTTGCAGGTAAATAAGTCCCCAGGTGCAGACTTCACCATGCAGTTACAGATGCTCCAGGCAGATTTCACCTCCATTGGTCCATCAAGGTTATGACTGGAAGCAAGTTTAGGGACCAGACTTGACTGATTCTCCATAAAGAACATACGAGAACCCAGCACGGGTCCTTTTCCTCATCTACTGAGTGGGGCTGGCTGGGCCTTCCGAATGTAACTGTTGGCTTCAGGGAGATGCTTTGAATAAGAAGTATAAGCCAGGAAATTAATGCAATAACTAGAACTGTGAAGCAGTAGAAAAGGTGAGAAAGGAACATGGCTTAGAGTCCCTCAGACAAGAGGTACAACATGAATCAAAGAAAGCTCTGTGTTGTTGGAGAGTTAACTGTCCTGTTAGCAGAAAAAGTAAGGACATTTTGAAATATCAGCAAATGGTTTTCAGAAATGTCTAGCAAAGTTACGGCATTTAATAAAATCTAGGTAACACTGTGAAAGGAAACACAAAAAATAATTTTTTCTTAATATGGCATTTGCCTAAAGTAACATTGAGGTTGATTGAAGTAATGTAATTTTCATATCTAAAATGTTGCAGAGGAGACTATGTCTATTTCATTTATGTTTGCAGAAACTTAATCTACAGGAAAAGATTTTATAACAGAATTGGAGGTTAAATTTCATTTGCTGATTTAATAAAAGCTAGCAGGATGGATTTGGGGATATTTCATTAATCTTTCTTTCCTTTCAGTGAAAAGGAAATTATGTTCAATCTAGTTCAAACTTTGCTTCACTATTATACAATAGACTGCCAATACCCATGTTCTCTCTGGCAAGTTAAAACCTAATTAGTCACAGAAAATTCTTCCCCGATCCTGTCACTGTGAGGCAGGAAAAGCCTGGGCTGCAGACAAAGAATGCAGATGCACTCGATGCTTTGCTGTGGCTCTTTGTTAATGTCCATGTTCTCCTATGTAGCATGCAGTGACACAACTGAAAACAGCTTATTTTCTCTATCATGCAGTGACATCTGATACAAACAACCTTTTCAAAACATAAAGAAAATCCTTTAACATGATTCAGTGCAAAGAGCATGATGCTTTTGACCTCTTCCCCATTTCAGCCTGTTTTTACAGCAACGGGAGGGGATGCTCGAGTGCTGGTTTTACATACAGTGAGATGACCAGCTGGGTCCAGCTGGGGTGTATAGGGTCAGAGGTTTCTGCCTGACTGTGGCTTGTCGAACATCCCCCTGGGGAGCCATCTCTCAGCTGACCTCTCCCGTGCCTGGGCCTGCTGTGGAGATGCCCAGGATGCCTGGGTGGATGCTGTGGGACCAGGCAAGGAAGGTCCAGCTGCTCCCTCAGCTCCTTGTGTCCAAGACCTGCTGGGTTCATGTAGTGCAACTTCATACTTCAGTCTTTTAGAATTTTGAAGAAAGGGGTCGACTGATAAAATTAATTTAGAAGTACTGATAAGACGGTATCTGACACTTCCCCTACCACTTATACAAAATGACGCTTGTTCTTTCAACACTCTGGATCACATCTAATAAAAAAATTACTATTAAAAATAATTACCCTTTTTTATTCTAGGCTTATTTCTAACAATCACTGCAGAATTAATCTGGGGTTGAATCTGGCCCCTCTGACTTGTATGTTGTCTCATAGTATATTGAATTTCCACTATCCTATAGAATTTTTATGTCATACATTGAAGATCAGCTGGGAGAGGAAAGCCGCTTTACTTCTGTGGGTGAGATTATATCACATAATTGGCACAAGAATATATTGTAAAGAAGAGTTTTCTTTTTCCTGGGTCACAGGTGGAGTGTCAAATGAGTTGGAAGAATGATCTGTTGCTGTTTGCATTTAGACGGAGATTTTCAAAGACATGTAGTGGCACTATCTCATGAAACCCCTTTGACAGTCCTGGCTGTTGCTGCAACAGCTTCTCAGCGAGCTTCATGATGGCAAAAAGCCCTCTGTGGTGTAGTCCGAGTGCAATCAGCAGTAATTTCACTTACTTCTGAAATTCAACAACAGGGCATGAACCTGAGGGAGAATTTTAGTTTCTACTTCTAACCCTGTCCTGAGACAGGGTATCTGGAGGCAGCCTCTTTTTTTTTTTTTTTAGAAGAATGTATGAACTAGAAATAGTTGAGTAATTATGCCCTCTTGGTCTTCCACCAGTTATGTGTCTCCAAACAGCAGGTGACTATAGCAATGTGTGTATGCTGCCCTGGCAAGGAATTGTTGCAAGGAAATCCTGTAGGCTTTGTTTTATGAAGACTTTTTTTTTTTTTTTTCCACTCCAGTGGTGTGGCTTTGTGGAGCTAGGAAGCCACCCAGCCCCTGCAGCTTCCCTGGTGGGGCGAGGGTGGGATGAACTTGAATATCCCCAGCAGCTGCCTCCCTCATCTAGTGTGTCCTGGCCCTGTTCTCTGCCTTTGGAGCTCCTTGGGGGAGATGTCCTCATGAGGACGGGAGGTGGGTGTCCTGGGTTAGGGGAAGACAAGCCCTGCAGTGCTCCTTCCAGAGAAGGAAAAACTGCTGGTATCCAGCTGTGTTTACAGCCTCAACCCATGTTCTCTTGGTTTTTATGAAAGCCACAATGGGAGCAAACCTCAGGCTCAGCCCAAGATCTGTGTGCAGTTTTTGCATGAAGCCTGACTGCAGACTGACTGACAAACCACTCCAGAGATGTGTTGAAACTCCATTTCTTCCCTTCAGGCTACGTAGCACTTTGCTCTGCTCTGAACTGCTCCTGCCTTCTAGTGCTGGTGCATTTGAGTGGCTCCTAATTGGAAGAATTAATCCACTGACGGGTTGTGAGCAGAGATTCACCCTGTCTCTGGGCGGACCTGGACAGTCCAAGGTGATCTAGGTGCTGGAGAACTCCCCTCTGCATTTCAGCGTGGACATTCTGGCTAGTACTGGGACAGATTTCTCCAGAACTGCTGTGTTGGACATCTGCACTTCACAGGCTTGCGAATAATTCAGTATACTGAACTGTGGCTTACTTACAACATTAAACTGTTGAAACAGACAAATGGAAATAAAATAATAACTTGAGCATAAACACATAGACTGCAGCAACTCAAGAATTCATTATGCTATTCATCTGCTACTGTGGAGCAGAATTTTAAATGAATGTGTCATGTCAGAGCTCTCTTTTTTAATGACTGTTTAAGAACATACTACTACTGTGGAAGATATCAGCATTCCAGGCTTTTCCTATATTTGATTATAGCTGATAGCAATCAAAGTAATTTTACTGCCAATAACAACACTGGCAGCAGCTTAATTTAATAGCATGAAGGTCAGATCTTATTTATATCACTCATCAAACGCTGATAACTTTGAATGTAACTACAAAGTATTTTTGCAGTGAAAACTAAAATTATGGGATATTTAATTCAGTGTCCTGGCCTCACTGCTTAAAAATTTTCTGACTACACAAACATGTTCTTACACCAATTGTTTTGCATGAGTTTTTCATGAAACACAGGCCTTTTTCATGATATTCTGAGAAATGTTGATTAATTTATCACTGTGAAGCATACCAATACTTGACAAATCAGTCTTCTTTGAGTGACTCTGTAGTTTGCTGAAAGTAAATAATTCCATTAACCAATTTTTTTCCACATCCTCTCTGCTTACCTTACTTTGGTAGACTCAGAATTGCATTATTGCCACATCAGTTTACTGCCACCAGCTTTGATAGTTACGTCAGAGTTACACCACTAGAAAGGAGTAGATTTTTGTCTCATTATAATTATGGGATTTTTGCCACTGCCTCAAATGGAGCAGACTGGCTTATAGAAAACAGCAGGGTTTCACCCACGGACTGTGCCACCCATGAGATGAATGCTGTAGCTGCTAGCAACGTGGTGCATGGTTACTGGTTTTGTTCGGCCCCTTATTTAAAAATATTTATGTACTTATATACTCACAACCCAGCATCCTTCACCATGGACTTCTTACTGACATGCCCGGTGCTGTGTTCATGACTTGTAAGGCTGGAACAGACTAGGCAGGATATGGATGGGAGCTGCCATAATTTGCTGTGCTTTTCCTCTTGGTCTGCTAGATCCTCCTCAGGGCTGATCAGAGCAGCCCTGAAATGGCCTCCTGTCTCCTGTAGTTTTTCAGCCTCCAAAAGCTAATTTTCTGGAAAGTTTTATTCACAGAATGGCATCAGGTTTAAATGTTGAAAAGGAAAACGTGATGTTTTCATGCTTTCAGACACAGCTGGTTAATTCTGTGATAGGGAAGTAATGTTATCCCCTGTTACAGAAGAAGCAGCCAAGTCAGAGACGTTGAAAGTGAACTGTTCAGGGAGACACAGAGCCCCAGCTGACTCTGGGACTCCAGCCTGCCCTTGGGCTTGATGCCTTGTTCAGGCAGCCAGATAGGCTTCCTCTTCTGGGAGAAGAAGAGCCCAGGAAAAAGAGTAGCCACGTTTTCCGCTGTGGGATCAGGAGAGTCTCACAGGGTACGTAACACAAGGATGTGTCCATGGTTGCCACTGCCAAGATGAGGATGCTGAAAGCAGTACCAGTCCAGAGAATCACCTATCCTGTCTGTTTCTGCCCACCTTGTTCTGAGGAGTTGCTGTGAGCAAGATCAAGAAAAAGTTGTGGTGTTTTTTGGTTTTGTATGGGGGGAGGGAGGGTGTGGGGTTTTTTGTTTGTTTTGTTGTTTGTTTGTTTGTTAATTTTTTTAACCTGTTCCTTCACCATTCTCTCCCCTCAATATTTGTTTTGAGATTATGTTTCTAAAGTGACCTGCCTACAACGACACCTGACAAACGTGCCAACGGTCTATGGCAGAACTGGGGAAAGCAAGGGAGAGCAACTGGTCTGGGACTGGTCTGGAAAGAGGAGTTCCTTACACCAGTGTTGCCAACAGCAAACCCACATTGTTAAATCATCAGCATCTGAGGTACTGGGCAGAAATTGTCTGAGGAGCAGTTTGGCAGCCTCTAGCCAGGACCTGAGTATTAGGTCCCTGTGCTACAGCCACTTCAGCTGCTAAGAAGAGATGAAGGATCTCCAAAAATTGACAGGACTGGGCCAGGGAGCACAGAGAATCGTGGGCCAGGAACAGAAAGGCTGAAAACCTCAGTGGCATCTTTCCACAGGGAGTCATCTCCCTTCCCACCAGCTTCAGGAGAAGACAAAGAGCACCCTGATCTGCACTCCCTGCTCAGGGGAGAAGTTCATGCCCATGCCCATCTCACCACCAGGATGATACACCCGAGGTGGGGTGGTCAGCATATCCCAGCTCTCCTGCTTTCAGGAAACCCTGCTAGATTCACCTAATTACTGTATTCAAAAGCTCCCACCAGATTAAGTTAAACACAAATAATGAAAAAAATCAATCTTCTCACTGTGGAGTGAATTGCCTCTCTGATTTAATAGACTTTGTGCTAAAAGACAGAAATAATTGTGTATTTATTTCCAAGATTATTAAATTATGTATAGAATATGCTTCCTGAGTATTAGCGGAGTTTGTAACTGAATTAATCCTATCCATGCTCTGGTTACGTCTAATGAGGATAATTATTACATGGCTTAACTATAATTCAGTATTGACTCTTTCGCACATGAAAAGCTTCTGTTGGCAGGCATCAGTGGAGAGCTTCAACAAAGACATCTTTAGCTTGTGTAAACATTGTTATTTCAAAGTCTCACCCTAACCTGCTTTAGGCCAAGTACTTTCTCCTCAATTGAGTTAATATAGCCAAAATGATATAAGGATGGGATTAGATACTAGCTTACACTGCAGGGAAAAAATGAAAGTTGGGCAGGGAAAAATGCAGTTAATTCCATCCTGTCAGCAGTGGATATTAAAGATTATTAGTTGGCACACTCAATTATGTGTGAATCACAATAGTGGTACTGTTACTTTTTTATTCAGTTTTACAAGGGCAGGTAAAAGCTTAAGTTTAGTATCATCTTCAGTGATTATTTGTTGCTTGCAGGGATTTGAGGTTATTAAAGTGTTAGTCAGGTTCAGAGGAAACATCTCTGTGTAATAAAATGTTCCACTTTTACATGGTCTTACTGAGTAGAAATGAACAAATCTGCCTGTCAGGAGTTCGGCAGTGTCTGCCTTTTATGAACATATTTATTTAGGCAGTAACTAGTTATTCTATTTAGTGATTGTTAAAATGATAAACCAACAAATATAGCTTTCTTTTTGCTGCTTCCCTCTGCTGGATAGAGCCAGTAGTACTTAGTTGTGTATCACACACCCATTAACATCAACAACCACAAAAGTCTTCTCTAGCACATTAGGATCTGGGCTTTCATGTCACAGAGAATAAGTCTGAATCTTGTTCTGACTCTCATAATGAATTTTTCAACCTTCAGGTTAACCAGTATTCATAGAACTCACAACAACATAAAATCCTTGACTCAATTAAATGGTCCTAGTCTGGGGCGGGCTTTGGTGCTGGAATCTCTTCTATTGAGGTGGGAATGTGTGCTGGGCTGGAGCAGGGTGCTGGACCCCGACCCTAGGGCACACTGACAGCGGGGCAAGGACGTGTACTATAGAAGAAGTCAAATTAATTATTGGATGTATATCTTGAAATTGTTGGTTTTAACAAAATCAGCTTCTGAGCATTGTGTTTTGCTTGTTTTCATAGATTTCCATAGCCAAAGAAGACCACTGTGATAATGCACTTTGACTGCTTCACCGCTGTTCCAAGACCAGTAACAAACGCTAGCTGAACTAGAGCACATATTTTAGGGTAAAAAAAAACCCAAATCCAACCTTCTAATCTTGGTTTCCAGTTTCCAGTGTCAGAGGGCCTCCCACAGCATGGTGACATTCCATGGCCATGTCTCCTTACACAGTCTACATCCCCTCACCAGGCAAATGGGTCCCATTTGAAGATTTAAATGTCAGGATTCATCTTTCATCTGTGGGATCTTGTACATTTTTTCTCTCCAAAACTGACAAAGTCGATCATGATATGCGTGTGGCCTGAATGGATACTTGACAAGAAGTAGCTTGGCCAGCTTTGTATCTGAGTGCTCAGGCACAGGATTTTACAACCTCTCATTCTGTTGTCCCATCAATATCCACTCCAGAGAAGGACTAGCCCCTTAGAGTCAGTGGTGGAGATGATGTTCATCTGAATATCCACAAAGGTCTCCAAGTCCCTTCAGAGATACCATTTCCCAGGCTCATAAAGGGGACCTACATGCTTAGTGCTTGGATGTTTGACTTTTCAAGCTGACTGTACTGAAACATGTCATTTAGGCTAAATTTATCAAGAAATTCAGACTACTGCTCTATGCTGTTTTAAGAAGGGTTTGTGTTCGCAGACTAAGCAAAAAGTTCAAACCCAATCTTATTATATTTTGTTGTCAAAAGCTATCCTTCAACTGATAGTTTATTATGGTAGGAGTCATCTTCATCAGTTGCTTCTACTACTAGTGGTCATGCCCAGGTGGGAGAATAGATCCTCCAAAAAAACCACTTTTTTTCTATTAAGCACATTTGTGCAGTGTATTTAGTCTATGTTAGCCCAGTGTCTTTAGTCTAGAGATGTGCAAAGCACCATTTGGATCACTGAGTCAAGGCCCTCAACTGCAGCGAGCTTTCTGATCCAATGAGCTTCTACTCAATGTGAGCTTTTATACCCTATAATAAATTTGAAACGTATTGTACAGAAGGAATGAAAATCACAGATAGAGAAAAGACCATTTGCAGTAGCTTTGACCTTTGTGGCTATAAGAGAAATGAAGCTGCTGAATGCTCCTGGGAAGTGGACCATTCTTCAGAGGAACACTGAGCAAATAAATTTTCCATTAATCCTTCAATATTGATCCCAGGAAGAAATGGCCTTTTTGTATAATGCTTATATGAATGTTAGTGCTCTTTGTCTATATGCTGTTCCTACCTATCACTATATTCAGTGCTTCAAAGGTAGGGAAAAAACAAATAAACAAACAAACAAACAAATAAAAACCCAGAAACCACTTGTCCAATAGAAGAGTGGGAAAAATATTTCCTGATCTTCCAAGTAATCAATTAAAGTCCTGAAATACTGGTTCAGTATTGTATAAATGTCTAAATTAATTAAGCACTTACTACCAATCAATTCCCTCTCAATAACCCCTTAGTAACTGGACATCCAGAGAGTCCTGCTGTAAGTTTAATTCCCTATTTACAGGAATTGTCTGGGTCTGCCCCTTGGCACTGTTATCACATTTCTTCTTTAGACTTTTAATGTAACTTTTCCTCAATACCTTGTTTGAAAAATTTGAGTCAATACTGAAGTCTGCAGACAATCAGGAAAAAACCTTTTTTTAACACCCTCGAGGTTTTTTTTGCCTCACTATTGTCCCCAGGCACCAGAAGGTCTCCATTCTTATAGCCAGGTGTTCCACATGGTCACTGTGCCATTCAGGGTACCATTTCAAGATACTGGGACAACACTGTTGACATCCCCCACAGGAGGACAAAGAGCACACCAGGGCAGCTTAGACCCTATTAAGTAAATGGAGCAAGAAATAAGTTTTGAGCAAATGGATCACACACTTTCTGTCATGTTCACACTGTGATTTGGGGTCCAAATGGAGCAGGTTTACCATGTCATTGCATAGATTAGATGAATAAGAACAAACCCTTGAAATTTACATAATTTGCCAGAAATCTCCAGCCCACTGTCTTCAGGGTAGCCCTACACATGATTTTAAGTGTCTGGAGCTGTTCCCCCAGCAGTGTGCGGAGCGCTTTGATTTTCAGAATTGCTGTGGTGCTTGCTGATCAGGCAGGACAACCAAGAGATTACGTGTCCCAGCAAGGGCTTTTGAAAAATCAGGCACTGAGAAGGGAGATTTTCTCAGCAGGTGCAGTGTATTGCTTTCTGTTGGCACAGCAGTTTTGGCTTGGCTAAAATGTGTATTTACTTTATGTAACTCTGAGTGCAGTAAGAATGCTAGCAAAAACCACTTGGAAAAGGAAAAAAGGAAAAAGGAAATGTTAAACCTCAACTCTGCATTCTCAATTAGATGATTACTCCTTCAGGATGAAATTGTTCTTGATTCTTATTGTAAACTTTTCAATTTCTTACATAAATAGCATGATTATATTTACATAAATAGTTGCACCCTGGAGTACAACAATCCTATTGTACACAAAAATCCTATTAAAATTTCCTGAGAGAAGATCACAGCTTGAGCAATGGTCCGTTGTGCATAAAACCAGACCACCTCACTTTTTTCTTTATGCAGAGCCAAACCGCACCTTTAGATATGTGCACCCCAGTGCAGAACCGATCACTCAGAATTCAGTCCTAGACTCCATTACAGGAAAGCACATTCATGATTGAACTGATATTTCAAAGCAGCAAAATGTACTGATAGGTCTCTTGCATGTTGATTATGTGCATTTAGAGGTGAGATAGCAGGCATACCCAGAGATGTCTGAATCGTCCTTGAAAGAAACAACTGCAACCTTGTCTTCTACCTAAAGCAACTGTAATCCCAACATCTAAGCATGGAGGAGCCCGTGTCTTAGTTCATCTCTCTTTGGCTGTTTGATACTCTAAATTCAACTAACTCTAGATTAATATTTTCACCCTCCACAGAGTAACAACAGCATATAAATATTGAATTTTCAAAATGAGATGTAAAGTAAAATATGGCCCAATGTACTCTCTCAGCCACTTGGATAAGGAGGTAGGTGTCCATGTTTGACCCTAGTTGCAAACCAAACCTTTACATAAATAATTTTAAATAAGCCAATATTGTTGATTAATCAGAGTATCCACACCACAGAACAGCATACGGACACCAACTGGAACTATGAATCTGCTGAGGAGATGGCCATTGATCTTGCTACTGCTGTAGCAAAGCCAAAAAACAAACAAGCAAGCACACAAAAAACCCCAACCAAACGAACAAAAAAACAACCACACCAACAAGAAAGAAGACCACCCTTATCACCCTTGAACCTTGTTTCAAATTTTACCTGAATCTCTGATAATTTTTCATTTTGACAAAATCATTAATTTTACAGTCAGTATCCAACTGAGAAATGTAATTCAGACCTCCATCTAGCAAATGATCTTCCTGGTATTGCCAAGTAGCAATGCAGCAAAGGTGCCTCTGAGTAGATGCAGTGATGACAGGACTGTTCATGAGCATTGTAAAAGATTCTGTAATATTTTGAGACCAAGCAGTTGTGTGCATATGAAGAAAACTAAATGAAGCAGAGATGGTAAGAGACACTTCTAATCTGAAATGCAGGGAAGGAGATGTGCTGCAGACAATAACCATAGCAGGTGAGTAGGGCTGATAACCCATGCTGTTGCAGGCTGGACATGCCATCCAAACAATTTTGTTGAGAGCTGGCAAATCTTTGATTTTTAAAGTGATGGCCAGTGACAACATATTTCGTATTTCCTGACGCAGCATGAATCTAAGAATGTTTCTTATTTCATATGGGAATCATTTCAGGATGCTAGCGACATAACATTCAGTGAATGAACAGTCTAAAATTTCTATAAACACCAGAATCAAGGCATTTATGAGTTTTAGTAAAAATTTTATTGAAGTCTGGTCGTGTTGGCATATTGTGCATTTTAAATGTAAATTAGATTACTGGCAGTAGATTCAATTTAGTGGTAAAAACGTAAAGAAAATAGTTGGGCTACAGATGAAACAATAATGTAGCTGTTCTTTAGTTAAGAGAATAGTGAAAGCCAGAAACAAATGGTGTTTGGGAACATTTATAATAGAGGAAACATGCTGCATATGATTAGCTTTGTCAATTTTATGCAGCACAGTAGTTTTTGTTCAGATTTGAAGAGCAGTTTCTGATAGTGAACATATGATAGGGTGAATGGATGGCTCTGAGGATTTCCAATGGGAACAGAAAACCTTTCATCTTCAGCTCACTTGTTAAAGTGTAGCCCAGGCTGTGAGCAATCAATGCTGATGGGTTTGTGTGTGCAACGTGTTTGACATGACACCAGGTCTCCTCTCCTCCTCCTTCCCCTATTACACTGTTTCGTGTCCAAAGCCTGTGTGTCTAAAAAGGACCATACAGATTCAGCACTGCACTGGCAGTTGCATGAGAAAATCCACTACTGAGGTGCGAGCATTTAACTACTTCTTACCTGGCTTTTCTCATGGTCCTGGTGGTGGAAGCAGTTGACCCTCACTGCATTGCTCTCCAGACACAATAAACCTGCTCTCGTCGGGCTTGTCATCTCCTGAAAAACACCAAGCATTTGAATGAAAAATCCAGATAAAGATTTAGTTAGTTGTAGAAGTATTTAAAATAAAAATAAATTTAGGGTCTGGAGAGATAGCAAGATGTTTTATTGAACTATCAGTAAACTTCAGAATATGTTGGAAAGCAAATCCCAGTTGCCTCAAAGATGCAACTGTACTGAAGTGTGGTGATTTTGCATGTATAACAATCATTGCAGCTTGCAAGTGGCTAAACTGGTACAGAAAGTGAAAGTTATAATACAGTTATTTAATTAAGACAAATCTGTTCCAGATATAAAGCTATTAAAATCGATACCATTATTTACACACAGTTAAGACAGACCCCATTGCCCCACTGTTACTTCTGTTTTTAATTATGAAAAGACAGGAAAAGAAAAGGGAGTGAAATCAATCAGAAGTCATCCTCCTGTATCTGACAATCAGGATGCTCAGGCTAAGGTCAAGTGTCAGAATATTGTCTTACGTGTGAGAGACATCAGGGTTAAAATTCTGTTCTGTGGTGAACTTTGCTTCCTACACCACTGCCATGGTAATGAAGTTAAGTTCTCTTCAGAAATGAATGTGGACAAAGGTTGATGAAACAATACTTGGGCAAAGAGGGGTAATGGTCCAGGATGCCGACAGTCAGTTGTGTGTTTGGAAAGAAGAAGCAGGAAAAATAACCTAAGGCATAGATGCCCATGTCTCTGTCAGCCAAAGCAAGTGTTGGGGTCAGGTCTGGAAGAAGCCGAGAGGATGGAAGAGTTTCCCAGCAAAGCCCATACTTGGCAGCAGTCTTGAGAGCTCGTTCCTGCACTGCATTCCAGACTGTGGCTGCTGCACAGGTTCCTCAGGTTGGTTAAGGAAACACCTCGCAACTGCTGATTTCTTCTTATAGAAAAACCCACAAAACCATAACTTTTTGTTTAGCTGTTTGGGTTAGAAAGCAAAATACTATTTTGTCTTCTTGGCAGCTTTTTGTCTAGTTTTTCATGAGTCTTCTGGTGTGCTGCCTATTTCTGTGTGTTGACAGCAGCTAGCACAACCTCTACTGAAGCTTTTGTGCAGAAAACTGCCCAGCAGATAGTTAAAAGATGAGGAAATCTTCCAGCTGTTTGGAAAGATGGACTGAGGACATGGGGTCGCAATTACACATTGAGTGGGAGCTGTTTGGGTAGTGCAGGGACTAACAGTGTTAAGATCAAAGCCATATAGAGGCACAAGTAAAGCTGAAATGCAAATAACATGAAATTGCTGGTTGCTGATTTTCTGATTGGAATAAAAGTAATTACATGTCGTACTGAACCTCTGAGATCACAGTGTGACCATAATAAGTGTTCAGAAGATCATAATAAGTTTATTGGCTGAGTCATCTGGCTGCTGCCAGACCCCAGTCTTGAAGGCCATGTCTGTGTCTGTGCTCTGCCCAGGGTCTCACAAGCCACAGCTGGAGTGAAGACCTGGCCTGACTAACAGCAACAAGGGTTTTTCCAGTGGCTTCATCTCTAGGGCCAAAGTTTGTATTTGCTGTAGATGTTTAGTTGCTTTGTATTCTCAAATGTCATTCAAAAGGGAGGGGAAGAGGAGGCCTGAGAAACATTATGGCAAGAAGTTACATAGCATGCTGAGAGCAGGAGCCAGTGTGTAGTTAGGAGACTTCACTTGAAAGACTTCTCTTGCCTTCAGTAGCCATTAGAAGTGGTTGATATCTTTCTCATGTAACTTTTGAAACAATTGCTTTTTGGATCAGACAGTTTTGTAATCAGAAGTCATGGTTTTGGGTACCTTTTCTTATTTAAAAGGTGAAAGGTAGCGTAAGAAATCTTTTAAGAAAATAACATCTCCTCTTAATTTTATTTAAAACCGTTTTCCTCATCAGAGTTCTTTGACTCATTGATGAGAGAACAGTTTCTTGATCAGAAAGAGAAACAAATATATCACAAATAAATGAAAAATAAACATGAAAACTTCAAATAAAACAGAAAGTTTTAGTACAAATTGTATTTGTTTGCACTGTGTTATAAAAGCTATTCCTTCACGTACCTCACTGTGAGTTAGCATTGTGCTGTGTTGCAGAATTTCAGAGTATCTTCAGCTTTCACTACGACTTCGAAGTAGTAGAAAATAATTAACTGGTTTTTCTTTCTTATTATTAAGAGTTACATTTTTAAGGAAAAAATGTGTGCTTTTTCACCTTGATCAGGATAGTGAGATAGATACGTGATGGGAAGTGCTAGCATGGCAGGTCAGCTGGAGCTGGTTTCACTTTTTGATTGCGTCTGCTGGGACCCATGGCTGGGCAGAGCCCTGCCCCTCTGCCAGCAGCACTCTTCCCTTGGGTGGCCGCAGCCTCTGTGTGTCTGTAGTGCCACTCCTCTCGTGAACTGGTTGGCTTTTGAGGAAAGGCTTCGAGACTGGATATCTCCGTTTTTCTCCCTCCAGCTCCTAAATCTGTACATATTAGGCAGCACGACTTTAATTGTTTTCTGTCATGTAGCAATACTAATTGTTTTGGCGAGAGCCTTCGACAGCGCCTCTCAAGTGGGAAGTTCAGTTCTGTGGTTAAACACTGAGTAGAGGTTTGGGAGGCTGAATTCAGTGTTTTGCTCTCCCATTGTTTTGTGTATGCCTTTGGCTAAGTCACTGGAGGAGGAGGAATTCTTCTCATCTGGTTTCAGCTGTTACAAATTAGGCATCTAATCTGAGTTTGTAATCTGTGCTCCCTCTGTGGTCAAGGGAGAGTAACAGGGACCTCCAGGATTTGAGTCATCCCGTTCAGAGGTGTCTGTTCTCTCCAGTGGCTATAGGAGGACCAGGCAACTAGCTGAGATTCACACACCTTATTTTCAGGTGCCTGAAATAAGTAAAATTCAGTCCCACCCCAAGTATCTGTTTTCTGGCTGTTACACAAAAGTGGAATCCATTAAGGCTATTAAAAACAATTAAATGCTGTGGCTATTCAAATTACTCAAAACCAAGGCCAATTTGGAAAGTACTTGCTGATTTTCAAACCAGACCTTTTAAAGATATTTAGGAATCTAAAGATGTAGAGAGGTGACTCTTGAATTTCTAACATCTCCTAACTCCTATAAAAGTCAGAGGAGTTTTTGAAAATCTCACTATATGCCCATCTGTGTTTCGAGATATATAAACACATTTCAAACTCTGTACCTAGTTTAATGAGGGAGAACATTATATTAAAGTGCATCCAGGTCTCCAGGTACCATAATCCCTGGGTTCAGTACCCCCAGCCACCTCTGCTTCCATGGTCCATGGCTCTTGCCCCTGGCAGAAGAGGTACGTTTGGATGAGGAGCGTATGTGACACATAACACTCCAGATCTTCCCTGCTGTTTGATAATTCATCAGGATGAGAGCTGTGGCTGAGCTGGGGAGAGAATCAGTGAATCATAACCTCCCCTCCACTTCAGCTGAACTGTGTGGAAACTTGGCATGGTGGAGAATCTCATACATAAACCATATTTTATTACTTGGAGTTGACAATTCAGCTGTGACCATGGAACTGGCAAGTTCTAGGCAGAACGCAGAAGATGTAAACTTAATTTGTCCTTTCCTTTGGGCTGCCTTGTGTCTCACATTTCTTGTTGTTTCCATCAAGACCAGCATGATAAGAGTTAATGCATGGTCTGGGAATGGATGTATGTATGTGTGGTAGGACCCTTCCTCCCCTCTGACTCTCCCTTCCTTTCTTTTATGTGAACAGACTCACTCACCATCCCCAGGAGTGCAAGAGGAAAAGGTGAGGGGAAAGCTGACAAACAAGGAAAATAATCCCTTTGCCCACCCCTAGTGGAAACTCAGTTAGCTACAACATGGCAGCTGAGACAGAACGACTTAACCCAACCAAATATCTTTTATTATGTTCCTGTGTTTATTTTTCCTCTGTATTTATGAGTTAGCATGTTGGTTTCGGTGTGGAAAGGACTCTAAAGCTGTAGATATGTGTTGTAATTATACAAATTCCTCTGCATGGAGTCTGTTAAAAAGATTGATCTATTTTTATGAGGACACACACAAATACTCATTTTGATGGACCTCATTGGCATTTATTGCAGGCCTGCCACTACTAAAATTTAAAGCCAACCTTGTAAATTTTATGGAAACTACATGCTGCAATTATTAGCCCAAAGACCTCCTGTCTCGCAGGAATGAGTCAGATTTTGCTTTCCACGTACATTGTGGTTTACACCTGAAAGAGATTAGTGGGGACCACCAGTAGCTTGAAAACCTAATCTCCAGTATTTTGTTTCCAGTTTAGCTCTGAAAGATACTCCAGGTGTTCTCATTAATTAGTCATTGTAAGTCACTGTGTCACTATTGTGCATAGAACAGCTGTTTTCCTGGTGCACTTTTTCTGCAGGAGTGTTTTAAATTAAAAGTTGGTTTATATACTTTTTAATGTTTAGAAACATTTCTTGTGACTGGTGAAAATGAATGAAAACAAACTCTAACAAGTCAGTTTAGAAGGACAAATTCTTGAACCTGAATGTTTCCTGTAATGGTGTAACTTTATGGAGTTTTATCTGAGTGCCTTGCTCACATAGTGGAATATCCAGCTAAGTGTTATAAGCAGATCCTGCCATTTTTTTCTGTGACAAAATTCTCACTAATATCAGGAACTGTTCACAAACTTTACAGGTTGTGCAGTAGATCATGAAGTTCTCTTCTCCTCATTGTCTGACTTTATAGTCACAGACAATGAGACAGAGATGAAGTAGATTCAACCTACCAATCCAACACTTACTTTGTAGTATCCAATTTTGGTTGGTCTTAAAGAAAGTTCCAGAAGAGAGAACTTGGAAAAGTTCTGTGCCTCGGAAAAGTTATTCCTACATTCACTTCTGTTGTTAAAAGACCTGATGCTGTGCTTTTTACCACTGAATCCCAGCCAAAAGCAAGAATTCAAAAGAATTGATTTGAGTTGGCCAGAGAAACGAAGGTGAAATTTTGGAGTTACAGGTAACCTGAGTGACAAAGGAGAAAGGATGACCAGTGGATGCTTGTGGAATTACCACAGAAATGCTTGAAGCAGTTTCTTAGCAATCTGGAGTAGTGACATAGCATGGGATTTGCTCTCTTTTGCTTTGTGGTCTCTTGCACATGGGGCAGGACAAGGGAACTTTGTTCAGTCTACATGCAATACACACAAAACCCTGCTGGTTGACTCTGTGGCCCAGTCCATTGTTTCATCACATTAGTTGATCCAGTTAGGTCAGGAGGTTGAGGCAGCAACTCACTGACACAAGGAGTTTATTGGTCTTTACTCTCAGCTGTTCCTACGCTCATGTGTCACTGCCCCAGCTACTCAATTCCTGCACTTGAGCTCTTTCTCACAGCCACGAGAAGTATAAACATTTTATTAAATACTGCTGAGTTTTTCATTTTGCAAATGACAACTCAGAGATGGCACCAGCTTCCTGCCCAGTGAAACAGACAGAGACTTAGCTGTTTTAAACTGAAACGCAAGAAGACGTTATGAGAACAGCCTTTCTCATATTTTAATAAGAAAGCACATGATTAAAATATTAACTAACTCCGTATTTGGTTGCTTGAAAGAGGGGCATACTTTCTCCTGCCCTATAGATATTGTGCTGATCTATCCTGTCCAAGGAGTGATTATTTGTTTCCTCTCCTGCTGTAATAATGAATATGGAAACCTCTCTGAGAGGTGGGCAAGACTATTCTGTATGTGAATACTTTCTAAGCGGTTTCAGAATTTTTGTTTCACCTTGAATAGTTTCTGTCTGAGATCTGATAAACCTTTATTTAATATAGATTTTAATACACAAAGGGACAGGGAATCTGTTTGTAATCAGCACTCTTCTAACATAACAAGTTTAACAAGTATCCTGATTCTAATGGAATACACCACAGCTGCTTGTGAAACGAAGCAAGTTCACTGTGCTTTTTCTTTGATTTCAGATGTAACTGTATCTAAGTGAAATGTTGTCTCTTTAGCTCGCAAATAGTCCAGGTATTAAAATGTGCAAAATGAAAATAGAATTTGCACCATAATATGGTTTAATTTGATTTGACATTAGATTTCAGCTCCTCATCTTTTCATGGTAGGTATTGAAAAGATGTAATTTTATTTTGAAGTCTTAAATTTTACCTTTGATATCTTCCAACACATTGAGATTGAGGAGGGCAAAGTTATAGTGCAGAGTTGTGGACACATGCAAATTAAGTTTTGACTTTGATTATATTTTTTGCACTTGCTATCTGAGATGTGCACTCATTCTGTTTTTCTTTTCAGCGAATATTTATCCTGATGGCTATCACTAAATAATCGCTTGGTGTCTAAAGCTCTTTTCATATGACAGGCAATTCAAAACCTTGATCAAGGTCAATTGTTAAGGTGTCGAAATCTGAAAATTTAATCATCACCAAGAGTAAAATGATACTCAGAATTATGCCTTTAAGAAAAGCCCCATGGAAAGTGTTTTTTATATCCACTGATCATAGTAATTTCTAAAGTGTAGCATCTTAGAATCTGCTTTGACTTATTCACTTGAGCAAATGGATGGCTATTTTTTTCACTTGGGAAATTCTGGACAGCTAGTCAGAAAAAGACAAAATCTGATCTGATCAACAGTAACTCAGTGTTTTTTTCTACAACTTAGAGAAACTTGGTACAGTAGCCACAGTTTGTTCTGCCTCATATACTTGTAATACACTGCAAGTCCTTGCCCCATAATTGGCTCCCAACTGAAAGCAAGAATTTGAAGTCACTTTTGATAAGAGTGGTGTGAAATTATTCCAGCTGGGCTGTGGGTCTTTCATGGTGCCAGGCTCTCATCCTAGATCCAGCATCAGCTCACGTGGGGCTGTAGCAGCATCCGGTGATGCTAATAGCTCCTGTACACCAGGCAAGTTTAATTGGTTTATCTGACAAGTGTTTGTATCCACCTCTGCAGTAGCTCAGGATTCCTGATGGCTATTTGCACACACAAAATTGGCACATGGGAATCCTGTTTGCAGTTACATACAACGATGAATTTAGATACACAAGTGACTGACCCAACAGCACGCCACGGGGGCCTGTCCAGCTGGATGACAAGACCCTTTGTTTCTAGCTGGGGAGTCGCACATCATCTGATAATCGTTGTGTTGGACTGAGAGCAGTTCTGTCAGCTTTTATGATGTGGTGCCTCACACATGAGTGGTCACTGCAAAAGTCACAGGAAGGACAATGTCCTCATATAAAAGTGATGTGTTTGATTGTTTCCCAGGATTCCAAAAGCAGCTCAGACCTCACTTGCTGCAGTTGCTGAGTTGCAAATCCAGTGCTCCATCCAGTGGAAACCCCAGGACTGGCTTATCTAGAGGATGTGTATTATTTTGGCAATAATAACAGCAGTTTGCTAAACTGGCTGGTCCAGAGTAATCCTCACCACCTTCCTGAAATAATCTCAGATGCTTTGTGAGTGCATCTGAAGTTCTCCAGGATTTTTGTTTATTTTTCTTTTTTATTTTTCTTGAGTTTTTAAAGATATTCTTCCTGATGGCTAGGTCAAGAACTTAACTAGGGAATGGCACGTATGTTGTTTGTCAGTGGACACTGAGTCTTCATCCACTGCTACTGGGCTTCCCAAGGCTCCTGAGAAAGTGCCTCTGATACCTGTAGATCCCTCAAAGAAGGCAGGAACGCATAGTGTCATGATGGCAACTTTTGTGTAAGTGCCCAGCATGAATTGCCACTGAAATTACCAAGCAAAACTGAAGACTACACAGAAAGATGCTGCACTGCCACTGCTTTGTAAAAATAGCACATATATATTTGTTCCTCGTGCATAAGGGCCTGCTTCTGGACAATGACACAAAGACCTCGTTTTCCAGGCTCTCCACATAGGAGATCTTTGTTCAGGTTAGTGCCATAACAATTTTGTTAGCACCTTTCAGCCAAAGGGGTGGTACCAATTCATGTAAAAATAACCAAACCAGATAGCTTAGATACTGTGTATAGTCTTGGTAACACGCAAAAGAATCCATTTGCAAAGTCTAACATCATAGATGATATCAAATATTTGAGGAATAAAGTCAATAGCTCTGTGCTGTTGTGACTATTCTGCTAGCAGGTCTTGAGTATGGTAGATTAAATCTTGCTTTTATATATCTGTAGAAACCACCATCACACCCTGGACTGCAGTGAAGGCAGCACATTAAAGGCAGCACTTAGAGTAAATACCATCACGATGCTTCCAAAGGAGAAAAAAAATGTAGAAATTAGATTGTTCTAGTGCCATAGAATTAAAAGGCAAAGCCCTCAACAAATCACAAACCTTTATCTTGGGGGTGAAAAGGAGATGTTGTTATCATAATCACTTCTGATCTAACTCCTCACTCAAAGTTGCTCAATTCTTTGTCAAGTTTTGAAGATCTCCAGGTATGCAGATGCCACAGTCTCTCTGGACAACAAGTTTCAGTGTTTTGTGGGGAAATTTTCTTACATCTGAAATTTCCCCTGCTGCAACTTATGTTTGTTGCCTTTTGGTCTTTTCTGCACACCTCTGAGAAGAGTCTGAATCTATCTCCTTTATAATTACACACTATGAAGCTGAAGAAAGCAATTAGGTCTCCTCTTAACCTTCTTTTCTCCAGGTTAAATAAAGCTATTTCTTAAACTTCTCCTTGTACATCACATGTTCCAGCTCCTGAAACATCTTGGTGGCCCTCCATTGGACTAGTTCCAATATTTTGTGCATACTGAGGAGCACCAAATTGGACACAGCACTCTCTGTGCGATCACACTTGTGCATATGGGAGAAGAATAACCACATCAATTGACCTGCACACAGCTCTCTGAACACAGCCCAGTGTGGTTATCATTTGTTACTCAAAGAGTGCCCCTTGTCTCAAATACACCACTTAGGATCTTTTCCTATTTACAACATCCCATTAAATATTTATCAGTGGGAGAGGGGAGGAGAGGAAAGGAAAGGACAGGGAAATATAATTTTTTTTTCAAAGTACAGCTTCCTCTATGGACATAAAGGCAATGCTAGAAAAGAAAACCTTTCTGAAAGCATTGGATCTCTTCTCTCCACAGAAGTATGTTATCTGTTTGCAAATGTGGGCTTAAAAAAAAAAAAGTAAATTCTAAATCAGTCGACTTGTGTAAAGTCACAGAATAAATTGATCAAACTGAGAGCCCCAATTACCTTGTTCAGTTCTCAGTTTAGATTACAAAGTCACCCTTCATTTAAAAGTAATTTAGAGCAGACTATTTGAAAAGTTTCTGTGACTGTTTTTTCTTATTGTCTCACTAGTGAAAGGTTGCTACAAATACTTTTAGCTTGGAACCTAAAAACACATCAACAGCCATGAAAGCCTTTCTTCTGAAAAAAGTGTTTCATTTTCTTTTGAGTTATTTGTTTTTTCCCTTTGGTAGGCGTTCAGCCATTTTTACTAGGTTTCTTCTTGCCACCTCAAATTAGATTCATAAAAATGTCAGAACACACGTGATCAAAATTATTTTCTCATCCACGCTGTGGTTCTGTTGGGAATTTTTTCCTAGATGATGCTATGTGAACCTGACTATTGACAATAAATTTATTGCTTGTAGAGCTCCAAATGTGTGATGACTTTTCCTTCACTTTGCTGACTTGATGCTTGCAACTTTTTTTATTTTCTGGGAAAATATTGCCACCCACAAACCACTTTTATTCATTTAGAAGTTGTCCTGTGGTCCTGACCATAAAAGGGTCATGTAAGGTAAGGCTTCAAGATGAAAAGTCAGATCAAATTAATAGTAGGAAGGAACAAAAATCATATTTAAGAAAAATAGGCTGTTTTCCTTCCTTGATCTTTGGTTTGTATTTAGTTTCTAGCAACTGAAGTTTGTTGTCGTGGCCCTGTAAATTGCTATGGTATGAAAAAAACAGCCATGTGGCCCTCAGCCTACCAGTGTAAGTACCAAATGTAGAGGTATTAATATGAAAAATGTTGGCTTAGTATGCACTATCCTCTGTTTTACAAGAATCATTGTATTCTGAAAGAAAGACTGTAACAGTGCTTTCCAACAGTCATGATTTTATTACAAGTCTCATGACATTTGGTATTGTTCCTTAAAACACTGTCTCCTGGAGACATCTCATTACCTGTGATTCTCAGCTTTCATTGAAAAACAATGCTTTTAGCTCTTGTGGTTGCAGAGAAAAACATGCAAGTCTGAGCCCTAAAGACTTAAAAACTAGAAGGCAAAGATAAAGGCCAAAAATTTTCGAAAATTCCAGTTTTTAAGTTGAACTTAACTGTCTTTGAGGATGCCAGTAGATCTCCTATAAAGTCCATGGACAAAAATTTTAAAATCAATTTAAATATATTTACTATACATGCATAACTATATATAGTTGTAACTACAAAACAGACTTTTAGATCTTTATGTTTGCTGCTCCAGACTTAAGTCCTATACTGTTGATTCCAAAGGTGGAAGCCTACACAAAAATAGAGGTGAGCTCAGGGGACCAGGTATTCATATGGCAAATATAGATTTATGACCTGGAATATTTCTGTATCTAAGAACATACATGTAAAAATGTTAATAGAGTATTGCATAGGATTATTTTGATAATTTGAAACTGGTCTGTGTTTACAATACTTATTTTTTAAAATAGAAAAATTCTGAAGTCAAACATCACAATGGGAAAATATTTTAATTTTGGCTGTGTGTGCAGAGCTGCATAGGAATGGAAAAGGAATGGGTGGGGAGAGGGCACGGGTATAACAGATTCATTTCAAGGATATTTTGAAATGTTTTAATTCCTTTTCTGTTAAAAGTGATTAGGATAATTTGTTTTAATGAGAGGGTTTACAAAAAATGAATAGGTTAAAAATCTAATTATCTGTTCCTGCAGGACTTTTCTGTTCTCCAATAAGAGAATAAAACCAATACCATGTGCCCAAGGTGGTTTGTCGTGCTGCATGAATGGCAACCAACAAGAAACACAGAAAAGCGCACAGATTGCAAATGATAAACATAAAGGAACGTATTTGTCTCCAAATACAAAAATAGTTCGGAAATAACTTTTGATTGGAAAATTCATAAATTACTACAGTGTGTTATGACTTTAACATTTATTCTTCTGTACATGTTTATATCTTACCAATCAATATTTAACTCAGCTCATGATCCCGCCACATTCTATTTATACTTATATATCTGAATCAGATAAAGTTTTTACAACTATGCAGTAAATTCCAGTCATGTGGTTCTGACTTTTTTGTGATTTGCTTGAAGAAATAAGCAACCCAGATGAACTGAAATAGAAAAAAGGTCTAAGAACAATTTCTTGCTAAAAAATGAGAAATTCAAATATCCGAGTAGAACTGGCTCCAAACAAAACCTATTTCTTCTTTTCTACTGGGGTTTTTCTACCAATATAATTATAACTTGTTTTTAAAATTGAAGTTGTAGAGTCGGCAATGCCAAACCAAACAGAGCTGGCTAAAGGGTTTTGATCATTTTCTCTGGCCCACACAAAGGCCTGCCTACTGTATTTATTGCGAAAGTTCCTTGAGGTGAGTCAGAAATGCCATGTTCATTCTGATGGTCATTAAGTTTTGCAAACATCAATTAGGATCAAGTTTTCACTTCCTAACAAACCTCTACCTCGTCCCTCTGTGAGCTTTGCTTCTGAAGTAAAATGGTCAGGGGAAAATCTGTAAAAGAAAACTTTCTCATATATATATATATATATGTAGATATCTACATATACACACTTACATGCACCTGCATGTGTATACATTTCAGAAAAGGTATATTGCATTTCTGTATCCCCACTCTTTCCTGTATACAATGGCATTGAAAGATGAGATGGGAGGCCCCAGCACTGCCGGCTGCTGCTGTCAAAGAAGATGTGCTGTGTGTTGGGCTGCCATCATGGTCCTGTTTGTGCTGGTCATGCCAACTTCTACAGCGACAGCAGACAAAATCTATTAATATGATATTATCTGTTTGGTGTGACCAGGAGGAAACTATTTCTTGTGCTGGGATTCAACCAAAAAGCCCTTGGGTCATCCTGGTTCTCTATCTCATGGCCTCAGGGGCTCCAGCACGGTGGGGAGTTTTTGGGGTCCTGCCTGTGGGCTCTGCATGGAGCATGGCTTGCAGTTACCACTCACACGTAGTCACATTTTGAGATCATTTTTTTGCACAGCCATCTGGATCCAGGTGAAAATATTGCTCCTTTGTTTCTCTGCTATTTTTATTCTCTCTCTGTTTCTTTTGCTGTATTTCTCTGTTTTCCATTTCCCTTACTTTGTTTTGCATTCTTAATCTATAAGCATACTGGGTTTTGTTCTATTAAACTAAATTTTCAAGCAGATAATCCCATTAAGTTTTTTTTTTTTTTTATTGGATTTGAAATGGATTTGTCAAGGAAAGAGTATTGGTGCAATTTATGAATGCACTGCAACGCCTCTAGGACACAACTGCCTCTGCGTTTGGAACAGGAAATGTTAAATGGAAATTGAGAGAGAATTTGTAAGATTTATTTTCCACTACTGCAAACCTTCAAGAACTTGATCTGAAAAATAGATTATTCCTTTTCTCCTTGTGTCCAGGATGCAGTGCTATAATTTTTTAATAAAGATCATACAACCTTGGAAAGCCATTTAACAAGATTCCTTGTGATATTACAGTGCAAGCAAAGTCAGTCTATGGAAAACTCTTAAATGTGGAAAATCATTTTAAATTTTGGACAAGCTGTAGCTCACTTACTTGATTTTGTTTTTAATGAAGTTACAAAATAGATGTTGTCCCAAAATACCCTAATCTGCAACGATTAAACTCAGTCTTGTGTGAAGGCCTGGCACAAATCATTTGTATCATAGCCTAATGGTTTATTTTGCTTGGAAAGTAGCTGTTGTCCTGAACTTGTCCCTATCTAAGTCCAAATGACTTCAATGGGAGATGGTTTAGGCCCTGTAGTTTGTGTGTGATAAAAATATTAAATGTGTTTTGAATAAATAGTGCTGGATCCAAGGCACGGTAGGGCATGGCCATGTGGGTGCAATGTGAAATACGTTTTTATTCTCAGGCAGGGTAGCTGGAGAATGCCTTGAGATTGACTCCAAACCCATCGCCTGCTGCCAGAGGACTGAAAGAACAGAAGTTCAGCCGCACCTGGGCAAATGCTTCTCCCTTGTGGGAGAGCTGTGTATGGGGCGGCTGCTGTGGAGGGCAGGGAGGGAGGAGAGGGGCAGCCAGGAGAAACCCCAATAGAACTGTGGGTGTGGAGCAGGGCAGACTCCAGCCAGGTGGACACATGGGGTGCTGGGAAGGACCTGTGTGGACTTCACGTGAGAGCCAGGTGCTGTTTAAGGGACCTTCAGGGGGGATCCAACCTCTGAGGTCTCCAGTACCACTCCATGGGCTCCAAAAGGGCTGTGAGCAGTGTGCTGATTTACCATTGGCAACAGGTTTCTTCATTCCCTGTCCCTTGGGTTAGATTATGTCATCATGCCAGGGCATTAACCTAGGGCTTGTGCATCTAAATTTTTTTTGGGTTTGGATTTTCTTCTCTTCTAATATTACAGCTTTGCCTCTAGTTTATAAATATTCCATTTAAGGAGCTATTTAGCAGTAACAACATTCCTGAGCTCAATCCAAGAATTGAGCTAATTATGGCTTCCCTTCAAAAATCCATCTCCAGTCCCCCTCCTGTGGCCTACTCTCCCCTGTGGTCCAAGAGACTGAAGATAATAAAGTGGAAAAAACTCCTACCTAAATAAACAGACGAATTAATTGGATACACTGTTTCTGACAGATTAGTAAATCCCAGTGTTTCAGTCTTTATTTATGTGAGTCATCCTGCTGAGTGGAAATATTTGTGTAAGTAATACCCTGATTTTTAAGAATTATATTCAAAACCCATAAAATACGGGATTTTTTTTCTGCATCTTCCATGAATGGGATAAGGAAGAGTGGCAAGTAATCTCTTTTAGCTATTCATTAGCTAAGTAACCGGTGATAAAGATACTAAAGAAAGTTCTTTCCCTTGCAACTACATAATGGTTGCATTAATTTTTCACTTTTGCATCCAAGAAAAACAATGTCTTAAAGTATCCTCGGGAAAAAAAGCCTTCTCTGTTTATAGGCAGTGCAGTTCCACACTCTTGGTATATGGAACACCAAATGTCCTGGGATAACCAGCATCCTGGCAGAGAGCCATGCATCTTATTATATGGTAGGAGAGCCAAATTTCCTCCTGCACAGTATGTCTATAAATAAAGTGCTTCTTCCACAAGCAATTAAATGAAAGCATTTTTCCAGCCAGAATGCAAATACAGTTTTTGTTTCTTACTGCAAGTAATATCCAATTTGTGATATTATTTTAAGGTCAGAATTATTTTAATGATCATATTAAAATGCCTTCTCCCTGGCTTGTCCAGAGATGTTAAAAAAACAACAGTGGATTTTTTTCCTTAAATGACATTTCTTCACTTGTAAGTGATCTGGCATAAAGAAGGCATCCTTCAGCTCTCTGCAATTAAAGTGTTATATGCACGTCTCAGAAGAAATTTGTAGTTAATTGTTAAGGGTTGCAATTCTAACCTTGAGACTGTGGCTGCAGTCAGCCTGTAACTTCAGGGCATTTGTGAAGTTCATTTGCACAGCACCTAGCAAAATAACCTCATAATTTTTGTTGATGCCTCTAAGGAGATACTAGGTAATACATTAATATTATACGATTCTTAATCTAAAATTTGGATATCAGCAAATAGTTATTGAGCTGCTCTTATTGGTCACTCTTATCTAGAATATATGCTTGTATATTTGTGGGATTGAGTAACAGGGTTGTTCAAATAATGCAGGAAAAAGATTAGATCATATTCATCTGGTTGCTTTGGTAGCTTAAATTTACTGTAACTATAAGTCTTAGAAGGTGTCACTGTTTTTCAGTCAGACTGGTACTGTGCCACATCACCCCTTTTATGTGTGTCCTGGTTTTGGCTGGAATAGAGTTAATTTTCTTTCTAGAAGTTGGTACAGTGTTGTGTTTTGGATTTAGAATGAGAATAATGTTGATAACACACTGTGTTTTAATTGTTGCTGATAAGTCAAGGCCTTTTCATCTTCTCATACTGGCCTACCAGTGAGAAGGTGGGGTGTGCACAAAAGGTTGGGAGGAGACTCAGCTAGGACAGCTGACCCCAACTGGTCAAAGGGATATTCCATACTGTATGATGTATGCTCAGTTTATAAAGCTAGGGAAAGAAAAAGGAAGAGTGGGACATTTGGAGTGATGGCATTTGTCTTCCTAGGTGACCATTACATGTGATGGAGCCCTGCTCTCCTGGAGATGGCTGAACACCTGCCTGCTGATGGGAAGTGGTGAATGAGTCCCTTGTTTTGCTTTGCTGGCGTGTGTGGCTTTTACTTTACTTATTAAACTGTCTTTATCTCAGCCTGTGGGTTTTCTCACTTTTTTGTCTTCTGATTCTCTCCCTCACCCCACCATGGGGGGAGTGAGTGAGTGGCTGCATGGTATTTAGCTGGTGACTGGAGTTAAACCAAAACAATGAGTGAGGACAAAAAGGAAACTAGAGTGACACCATCCCTTTGAACTTCAAACATTGACAAGATTAGAAGAGTCCAACATGCAAATTTGTCTTATTATGTAACTTCATCTTATTACACATGCAATGGCTTAGAGACCATCTGAGACAAGGGCTTTCTTCTGCTCCTTCCAAATCTCCAATCATCATATACAGTAATTAGATAACGTATTTGCATTTTTTAGCTCCTTCCTGCATCTTAGTTTCTGAAAGAAGTCTCAATTTTTTTTAATATATATATATATAGATATGTATATATTTCAAGTTATTTTTGCCCTGTAACAAAATCAGTGTGAATTTTCTCTTCAGCTTCATTTCTTCTCCACTATGAAAGCTCTTTGCATACAAATAGTATCGCCCATACAGAGCTACTTTCAGAAGGAAATGCTTGTTACTGTGGCATCCATATGGTAAGAAGGATACAGAAGTTACAATATTTAATCAGGACTGGAAATAAGATTCCTTGCATTACAACTCAAGACAGTACTAAAAACAATAACTTTCTAAAAATGCTGACTATATTATTGAACAGTGGAAAGAGTGGACATTTTTCTTGTGCTTACTTCTGCGTGAAAACCAGTATTTTTTGATGAATGTTAATCTAGTGTGTACAGAACAGTTTCTCTGTAGCTTCGTCTGTGCTTCCAAGTTTGAATGCCAGTCAGAAAGGTGTCATACATAGACCTGAGCAGGGCCATCTTTTCTTAAGACAAAGTATGTTCTTAAATAATAAATGATTCTGGCAAGTTGTTTATTACCAGCAGTTAATGATCTGTTTATTAGTTAAAGCCTGTGGCTGTTAACACTCTAACAAATCAGTTCACTCTGTTAAACATCAATTTTGAGTACATTATTGGTATTAACCATACAACGAACTAAAACTGTTGCAGACAGTTGATTTTATTGCTGCAGCAGAATTGTATAATAGGAGGCAATGGTGTTTGATAGGATACTGGTGAAAAAATAGATGAGGCTACATTTGTTTGTATTGGTTAACAACTTACTTTCATTCATGGTGAATGTGTATTCTGTTTTCCCAAATGTCTTTCAACCAGGCAGAGTTTAAAATCCTGCATTCTGCATTTTCCACATTTTTAATAGTGTAAGGATTACTTTTGTTGGTGTGCATATAGTTTTGGGAAAAAAAAAAAAAGGTGGACTTAAAAATTAACTACTAGGAGGTGTGTGGGATGAATAGCTTGCTTTAAAAAATGCTCAGAAACCAAATACTGCTAACACCACTCGTTTGCCTGAGCAACTGGCACTAGATCAACTGGTTTTCCAGACTAGTTGCAGCTACTGGGAGGAACAGGCAGAGACAGAGTTTGAAGATTCTGGTGTTGGCTTTGCATCAAGCTGTGCTTCACTTACATCATGTTAAAATCCCACAAGCATCTTCAACAAATAAAGTTCCAAATGGAAGACCAGGGATATTAGGTGATCTTGATGAAAATACATAGTCTTGAGCAGAATGGTGTTCCATGAGGTTTTGACTCTGCCTAGTCCCAAACCATAAAATACGTGTATTGCAATTTTGCATCCGATCAGGAAACAAAGCTGTAAAAGTGAGTTCACTCCTAGGGCTCAAGTAGTGGTCATAAGTCTGGCAGGGCTGGATAAATAGGTGTGAGAATTACATTCCAACCCACAAATTTGAGAGTTCAAATCTGTTCTTTCAATTTTAGCCCACTTCTCATAAAACGTATCTCTGATACTTGCAATATTTAGAAATAATCCACTGATACATTAGCAGAAAATAATCCCTTAAAAGCTTTTCTCCAAAATGTATCAAAAATACTTTTTTCTGAATCTGCTTGACAGCTAAAATATTTGCGGGGGGTGGTGGTGTTTGTTTATTTGTGTTTTTTTTGTTGTTGTTGTTTTGTTGTTGTTGTTGTTGTTGTTGTTTTCTATGTTGGATTAAATTAATTGATGCAAATCCTTACATACACCCAGTACTATTTCTTTCCATTCTAGAACGGCTTGTTTTGATTTCACTTGCATCTTTCTTAATTCGGTTGAACTCAGCTAAAATAAACACAGTTAAAACAACAATCAGTGGTTCATAGTGATCAGCTAGTGCACAGGCTATCTCAAAACAACATTTTAAATTAAATGACACTGACTTTATATTGATAATCTGCAACTTGCTTGAGGTAGAATAAGCTACTGGAAAATGTGTTGTACCACCACAACTGTAGCTGTAGTCTAAAAGGTCAGTACAGAACAAGAATTCAGTAACAAAAGTGACACTTTGCACCCTGAACAGCAGGATGTCTAGCAGAGCTTTCTGTAATAGTATTAAAGTGTTTGGCTCTTCTAATGTTTGCCAATCTATTTACCACCCTGTTGAAGGAGGAATAGGAGGACCTGTGGTTTACGCTCAGTGTCAACATGATTATTTCCCTAAGAGTAAGTACTGCTTTCTTGAGAGTTTTAATTACCCCAGAGGTCCTGTTGTTTTCATCTATCTCTGCAATTAGCCAGTTATCCCATGGGAAGGTATTTGCAATGCAATCTGAATTAAAACCTAATCCAGCTCCTGTTAATACCAAAGGTACTGAAAATTTGCTGAAAATCTCTCACTGTCAGTTTGGTGCCAGTGTAGCTTGTCTAGGGGCTTGAGATTCCCCCCCACGCAGTTTACCTGTCACGCAGAGGTGGTCTAGCCTGGTTCAGAGCAGTCCTAGAAAATGAAGTGACAACAGAGGGAAAGGAGATGAACTCAGCTCTTACCTTTGCCAGGTAGCGGCACAAACTTCTCCACTTGCCTCTGGGAACACAAAAGCACATTTTAATCTTGCAAAACAACTGAAGTTTATAGACCAGTGATAGGGAAGTTATCTTGGCTGAAGTCAGATTGCTCGCTGTAGCCCTTAAGGACTACTGACTGCATCTGAAAGTTTCTGCATTTGGCATTCTGAACTGCTTAATTCACGGAGTGCATTACCAGCACAGCATGATCATGCAAAGTCAGAATCATCCAAAGAAGAAATCTATGGTGGTTACTGTTTGAGCTGACTGTTAATGCTATGAATTTGAATGCACTGACACTTGCTTTTTGCCTGAAATATAATGATCTCTTCTCTATGTATGTTTATATGTGTTCATATATTAAAGCCCTACATTGGATGGCATGAATGTTCAATGTGTTTTTTTTCCCTGACCTGAACAGCTTTTACTGCCCCTTACTCTTACTCTGTTTATGTATACAGTGCCACATAGCAATGAGTGTTCTTAATAGAAAAAACTGAGATTTGTTTCTGGTAGTACATATTTTTTCTTATCAATGTATGCATCACTATGCAACATGCAGCCAAGTGCCAAAACAACACACTCTTCCTGTACTTTTATTTTCCTTCAAACTGTAAGAGGAAGGTTTCATTCAAATCCCACAAAATGAACATTATAAATGACACATCAGAGAAAAACATGTGTTTTGCCAGTCAGGCTTCAGAGGGTTTGAAAACAGCCCTCAGTTTCAAGTGATAGGTACACTTTATGTCCTGTGGTTCTTTCTTTTTATCAATAGCATCTTTATTATTGCAGTCACTCTCAGCACAGAATTGTTCCATGTTCAATAAACAGGCAGAAAATTAAGCTGCAGGTTCAGAATTAATGGTGTTAAATTTGTAATTGCTAGATTTTCTCATCTGGATTTTCACAGAGAAAAAACACCATTTCAATCAAGAATGATTTCAAAACTAATGTATTGGTTGAATTGCTGTGCATAGACTTAACTCCTGGATTGCCTGAGAAGACTGAATGCTTTGGTTTTCCTCCCTGAGACTTCTTTTTTGATACTTCACAACATGAAACACAAGTGAATGTGGTATATAGTCCAGAAAAATAAGACGCAATCTGAAGATATCACTCTCTTTGAGAAGGGAGCAAGCCAATGGCATGCGAACCTAACGTTCGTGTTAACCACAGCCAGTTCCGAAGTCAAGGCACTCTGCGTACAAGAAAGTCAGAATTCTTTCAACATAGCTCTTTTGAGAGTTTGATATTCATGCTTAAATCATCTTAGAATTAAGAATCCAGTTGTTGGGGCCAGAGTAGAGGCTAGGGAATATTTGTACAAAAAGTTCTCTGGTTTCCATGGATTGTGCTAATGTTTCAACACGGGCCAGTCTCCTTTTGCTAAATTAGGGCAGGCTGAGGTTAGGAAAACCTAAAATTAGTGGGATTTAAACTCTAATTGCTAGGCTAAAGCATTAAACATCTGGTGACTGATGCCTTAAGAGGTCTTCGTAAAGAAAATATTGTACAATCAAAGAAAACCAAAACAGTGCACTACCTGCTTTGGACAGACTGAGAATATGTATATTGGATTTTTTTTTTCTGTTTCAAAGGTTCTGGAAGTTCCTCCAAACTTTTAAAAGTTTTTTTTATAATGTATACTACAAAATGTTTATACACTAGAACTTCATATGACACTCATCCTGGGTTTTGCAATGCCTCAAGTATGCCAAGCAGATAACTGTTCAGACAGATGCCCAAATTAGCAATGAAAATAGGTAGACATTGCTGTCATCAACTGCTCTTTCAAACCCATCTCCATGCCCTGTTTAAAACAGCAAATTTTGTAATGAGCATGAGATACAAAGGTCTGGAGCAGCAAAACTCAAGTACAGACAGTGATCGTGACAGCTACTACTGGGCTAAAATTTGGAGTTCTGCAAAGACCCGGAGTCTCAGTAAGACCTTTTCTGCCAAATTGATGCCTTTCTTTACCTTTAAGTTACCTCTGAACATGAAATGGTAAAAGCCCACAGCTTTAAGGCAAACCTTTTTTATGAAACTAGGGGCTTTATTCAGGAGCCAGCAGTAAGGTGGGGTATAGATCTACAACTTCTTCTGCAGGTGCTCATGGTACAGGCGATGAGATGGCTCAAATACTCAAGGTACTCTCAGTACAAAAAGCTCTTCCATGTGCAGATTTTGTGTAGACCAAGGGTATTTATAAATTCACATTATTTGTGCACTAACTTTCTTCATTAGACCTGTCCCAAAATGCCTTGTGACCACTGGATTTTCTCAACGTGGTAGCCTATGCATACTTGTTACCCTGAAGGTTAAAGCGTAGTAAATAATTGGCCTAAGAAATGTAGATATCCATCTGTCAAAGTTTACAGTGTATTTAATCCTCAAATCGATTGCTGATGTATGTTGATGTAACTGCTGCAAGAGGCAAAGTAAGGAGTCATTATTTCCTGTGAGCATACTTTGAGGGTGGCAAAAGTCATGTAATGATTCATCCTCGCTCTCGAAACCATGTTATGCCACGTCAGCACATGAACAAGGAAGATATTATTGACAAAAAATCTGGAAAAGGAACTATCCCTGACTTTTGGCTGCTGTGTCACGTTTTCAGCTCAGTTCCTGCTCCAGAATTATATCTAGCTACACACCACAATGACCTCCTGAAACAGGCAATGGGCCCAGACCATGATCTTGCATATCTTACTAAAACTTTGGAATAAATCCATCAAGAAAACTCCAAACTTACATTATCATAAAAGAACAGAGTTTCGTTCCAAACCAAAAGGTTGAAGACTGGATTGCATGGAAGCAGTGCATAAGAAGTAGAAAGAAAGATGAAATCAAAGGGGAAACTGTCTTATCTTCAAGACCACTGCAAATGAGTAAACACTGGCATAATATTCTTGATTCATGGAAGTAGATGACATAGTTGTTGCATCAGAATATCATATAGCCCCAAATTATAAAAATTCCTAATCTCATTAGATCAGATTCAAAGTATAAAAAGTATAAGTTGCAAATTATCAGCTATAGGTGAACATATACTGCAGGACTTTAAAAATCTAGTCCTGTTTGAGGATGGTTAATAAGGAAGGGAATAGCCATAAATTAACCCAGATTTTAAGATAATGGTATCTAATTTTAAAGTTTTCTGATGATTTTCAGAAAGGTATCAAAACTCTGAAATGTGCCAACATTACAAATTAAAATGGTTTTAGAAATAGTAAAAAGAAGAAAACCCAAGCTTTATAATACCATATAAACATAGCTTTTTACTTCTATCCTCTAGTGGTTTGGGTCTTGCCTTCAATCCCACAAATGACCTTTACTGTAAATAAGCAGTTGTTTTTTTCCCATAATGCATAAATTAGAACTCAAATAGGGACACAGCTGACTGACAGTGGTATGGTTTAACCTAGAGGTCTATATTAAGGTTGAGAGTATTAGTAGGTAAAAATAATAATTCTTCTACCTCCACTGCTTCACTGGATGATCCTGTTTTATCTGTCTAGTGTAAACACTGTTCGCTGAAACTGATTATAGTGATATTATTCATTTCACTACTGCAAAATACCGTCTAGCCAGGCTAGTGATTTTGTAATTCCTCTGGCATATTTGCTTGGCTTTCTTTAAATCTATTACCCTTCATTATATATTTCTCTACTATGATTATCCTTTTTTTTTTTACTTTTGACCTTCATTTTTAATATAATTTCCTGTATTTTTTTAAAAATGTAAACTTTCATGATATGTATCTGGCACACTTCACTCCAAAAAAGTCTATTAGGTTTCAGTCATATGGTTTTTGGGAATGATAACGTGACTTTTAGCTGGAAGATCCATCTCTCTCTTTCAGTTCCAATAAAAAATCAGCGGCAATTACCAGACTTCCATAGGTGTGGGATTTGGCCCCAGTTCTAGTTCCACTAGAGTAAAAAATGCTAGATTATATTGCAGTGATATTCATAAACTCCAGAGCTCCTAAAAAACCCATAGAAGTTTCAAAAATATACCATGTGTATGTTACAGAAAACAAGGCAATATCTGTCTATTGTACAACTGACTTATTTGTTTTTAAAGCTGACTTTGTTGCTCTAACTCCCTAGAAAAACCTTTTGAGGCTCTTTGCGTTACAAATAAAGGGCTACTCTGAGTGTAATCTCCCAGGCCCTTTTCAGAGAAAGGAGAGGTTCTGCTGGCATTAAGTATGTACAGTTGATACTACAAAGAAGAGCTTTAGCCAATGTAATAATACATATGTAGAATGAGAAGTGCTGACCACACACAATTTCTGTTGGCTTGATTTGTAGCTGTGTGCGCTCAGGATCTCTTGTGGTTTAAAATCCAGTGTGCTACATGAGGATCCAAAAACTTAGTTACTCATTAGAAACAGGCAAATCAACAACAGAGGTCTTATGTTTGCTTTATATTTGTCAATTGGGAAAGTAGTCTTTTGCCCCCCCCCCCTTTTTTTTTTTTAATTATTTTATTTATATTTGTGTAAAGCCTGGCATAAGAAGAGATCTAATAACATAACTATGCTTAAGATGAGCACAGTTTATGCATGTTGTATGTAGGGATTAGACATACATATATATCTACCTATGCACTGTTATATGTGACTGTGTGTATAACATGGGAAAAGATAATTACTCATCCTTACAGAGAAAAATTGAAGTACTAAATGTTAGCGTGAAGCCACCTTGTCATGGAAGCTTGTAACCACACTTGTACAGTATGATTCAGTTTGGAGGAGAAATTTTGGCGATAGAGAGTCACTTCTAAAATATGGCTCGGTCATGTGTGCGCAGCGGACTTGTGCTGTGTCAGCCTCTACTGCACATCCCTTGGCATTAAACTTTTTATTAATGTAGGTGTCCAGATCATCCCATTTTACTGAGCTTAAATACATTTTATCATGACATCTTTGAGTAAAGTATCTCACTCAAACTACATTTGATGGAAAGCA